>NC_056728.1:262537602-262810102 GCF_019279795.1 Protopterus annectens
GTAAAAATATTTTGATGACAGATGACTACATTATCTTGAATTCTTAAATCTCAAACCCACCTCTCAACATTCCCTCACTGCTGGGATAAATTTGCTTCTTTTCTGTCTGGTATACAATGAATAATCATTTTCTACACTCTACTGTCCCCAATTTTTAATATTTTGCCCTTTTGCCACAGTTTTGTCAGGAACAGCTCTTTCTGCTGGTATGATTGCATTTGTCAAGCTCTTTAAGTTTCTTCTTTGCTGGCATCCAGGCAGTGTACTTACTAGCCAATAAGTGAGTTTTGCTGTAACTGACAGAATCTGTGGCCCTTATAGGTTCATAAGTTCATACTAGGCTATCTGCCCTAGGGCATTTATAAGCCTAGCCAGAGTATGTTTGGCTTTCGCCACCCATTTTAAATTAATTTTGCTATGCCCTTTTTCGAGGTTAGTATACTGTGCCTCTGTCTAACAGTGACACAGAAGTGATACCCGGGGTAAACCTATGATCTCCCATCCACTCATCAAGACTCCTCTTGAAGCGAGTCAATGAGGGACTCTGCCTAACCTGGACTGGGATTTTATTCCAGAGTGAAGGGAGCCTCTGGGTTATGAATCTGTCCCTCCAGCATGTCCTATTTTATTTCAGTGCTGAGGTTCAAGTCTCTCGAGCATGTAGCTCGATGGGATTTGGATTTTTTGAGGTGCAGCATGTCCCTTAATTCGAAGTTGGACATGGCCTTATCGTGCCAGGCACAGGTCACCTCTGAGCAGGCGGTATGCCACTGAGTAGAGCTGGAGTTTCTTTAACCGGCAGCATATGGCATCTGTTTGAGCCCTTTGATCCTCTTGGTGAGGGTACTTTTTGGGGTCTTTCCAGTTGCTGCAGGTGTTTGGTAAGGTACATCCCAAAAGGGGCATTGTACTCGATTATGGGCCTGATGAGGGATGAGTAAAGAGGCACGATGACCTCCCCTAATCTAGATGTGAATCCCTTCATGATTAGGTGGGCTATATAAAACGTTTTTCTAACCACTATGGCCACGTGGTGGTCAAATGAGAGATTGCTATCAACTTGGGTCCCCAGGTCCCTAATTACTTCTTCTGTACTTAATGGATTACCACCTATGTGGTAATTTGTGGGCACTTTGTTTTTGCCAAAGGGGATGACTATACACTTTTTGGCGTTTAGCTTAAGGCCATGGCTCTGGCACCAGTTGTCTGTTTCTATGAGGCCCTTTTGGAGGATGCTTGTGTTGGCTGGAGAGTCGAGTATGGCGCCCAGTTTGCAGTCATCTGCAAACTTGGTCAGCCACAGTCCTTCCGTGTTGGCCTGTACCTCCGAGAAATATATACCAAACAAGAGAGGTCCCAGGATTGAGCCTTGTGGGACGCCACTTGTAACTGGTTTGGAGTCTGACATGGCTCCAGCAATTCTAACCATGTGGGTTCTGTCCTTGAGCCAGTTTGCAACCCATCTAGTGACATAGGGGTTTATATTTAAGCTGGTGAGCTTATCTATAATGCCGAGTGGGGTATTGTATCGAAGGCTTTTGCGAGGTCCAGGTAGGCTGTGTGGACCACCTTCCCTTCATCAATGGCCTTGGTGACAGTTTCAAAGAAGTCAACCAGGTTTAAGAGGCAGGATCTGCACATAACAAAGCCGAACTGGATAGGATCCAGTGTCTGTAGGTCCCCAATATCTTTATTTATGAGGTCCATGATGATCCTTTCCATAGCTTTGCAGACAAAGCTAGTCAGGCTTATGGGGCGATAGTTTCCAGGATCCGTTGAGGCACCACCTTGTGGAGAGGGACTCACTGTTGCTGCACGCCACTCTTTGGGTACATATCCTGTAGTAAAGGCTGAGATTGAACAATAGTTTTATGTTTGGGTTTAGCTCTTCTTGGAGTTCATGTAGGGCGCAGCCTGGGACACCGTCTGGTCCCATTGATGCTGTGTTTTTGCTTTGGAGAGGGCGGCTCACCTGGAGCATCTGAGATGTCAGGGGCAGCAC
Source organism: Protopterus annectens (assembly GCF_019279795.1). Lineage (NCBI taxonomy): Eukaryota > Metazoa > Chordata > Ceratodontiformes > Protopteridae > Protopterus > Protopterus annectens. The sequence continues at coordinate 262,539,605 of NC_056728.1, forward strand.
TCTGCTGGGATAGATATTTGCCCTTTTGGTGGGGAGAAGTTTGCGCTGAACCTGTCAGCTAGGATGTTGGCAATGTCTGTGGGTTCAGTGTATTTTTGTCATTTTGGACTAATTCTGAGCATATCTGGGAATTCCACCCAGGTTCCTAACATAACTAAAGAAAGCCTTGTGATAATCCTTAGTGTCCTGTGCAATTTTTCTCGAAGCTGGCCTTTGGCGATTTTATGAGTGCCCTTAGTTTTTGCTAATACTGATCAGAGATGCCTTCCCTTTTTGGGATTTTGATCTATCATGTAGTAGCTTCCTCCTTCTATTGTATAGTTTGTTTATGGCTGGGGTCCACCAGACAGGTCGTCTGCCTTTGGAGGATTGGGTCTTGGTTTTATTTGGGATTGCATGATCCATGCATTCCTGAAGGTGTTCATAGAATGCATTTATAAAGGATTCTGCGGTCTGGGCCGTATTTTCCACAGGCCCGGGGGCTTTGAAGGATTCCACCTCGGTTTTGAGGAGTGTGAAATTTGCTTTACAGAAGTTTTTCACTGTGGTTTTCTGGGCAGTGGGTGGGGTCGGGATGTGAATATCCAGTGAGATCAGTTTATGGTCTGATCTTACCAGTGAGGGATACACTTCTGGTCTGGAGCATAGAGTCCCCATGTTGGTGATGATCAGGTCCAGTATGTTTTCCCCTCTTGTGGGAGTGGTAACAAGTTGTTCCATAGCATTTGAGTTTATGAATTCTAGGAACCTTTGGGCAAGGGTGTTGGAGCTAGAGTAATGCTCCCAATCTATGTTTGGGTAGTTGAAGTCGCCCAATATAATGGTGTTGGAGTGACCTTCATATTTTCCAGTGTTCTCAGGAAGGCGAGTGGGGTTCCTGGGTTTGGGAGGATGGTCTGTAGCAGGCTATAAACTGGAAGGCAGTTTTACCCACTGTTAGTTGCACATGGATAGTCTCTGATGCTTGTGCTTTGCCACCAACCTGGAGGTGTGGGCATCTTTGATGAATATCGATACTCCCCTCCTTTTGTGGTTCAGTCCAAGTTTTGGGGCGAAAAGCATGGTATGAGGTATAACCTGGTAGTGCTGGGGTGCTCTCGAGTCCTGAACCAGGTTTCTGTTACTGCACAGATATCGATGTTCTCCATGCTAAGGAGAGTTTAGAGTCGTGCATCTTGAGGTTTAGACTTCTGGTGTTGAGTAGCATTACTCTTAGTTTCTTATCCTTGTGATACCTATGGAGGTGGGTTTGTCTTTTTGAGCCTTGCCTAAAAGGCACTATGGGGTAGCAAGAGCCTTTGCCAATATCCAAAAGCCCAGGGGTGACAGGTGCAAGCCGTCCCTAGCAAAGCATCGTGGCTTGTCGTGCATATCATCCCAAGCTGACAGGCATTGGATCCCCTTTGAATGACACCAATACTTAAGCCAATTGTTGAAATTGATCATCTTGTCTTCATATTGTGGCATCATTCTTGGTGAGGGTAAGATGCTACTCAAGGTCAGGGTCATACCAGCCTGGGCTACATGCTCAGAGAGCTCCTCTATGTCTCTTTTCATGTAGTCCAGGGAGGTACGTCTCAGGTCATTCACACCAGCATGGACAATGACTGAGTCATATTTGTACTTGCCTTGGAGTGACCTGAGTGCTTGTGTTATGTGGCAGATCCTAGCGCCAGACAGGCTGCTCACCGTGACCTTCTCCTTGTTCAGCCTGGTGAGTGGGACGTCAGTGTGCCTGATGATAGAGTCACCTATTACAAGTGTATCAGGTGTGTTGTGTAGCCTAAAGGGCTGTGACTGTTCGGCACACTGGCTTTGTGAGATGTATGTTGCACGTGTTTTGTTTTGGGGTAGCGGTTGCTTGGGGGTCTGCTTTGGAGGTCTCTGCTGCTTAGGCAGATCTTTATTTAGAGCCTCCGAGTATGTTTTTGTGTGATTATGTGTTTGGTTTGCTGTCGTGGTAGGTCTATGTGAGACTGGAATTGTAGTGAGTGTGGTTTCCTTCTCCTCCTGACTGGTTATGCCAGTACTGAGTTGAGAGAGCTTAGCATCCAGTTTGGCTATATGGTTGCATCTCTCACATGTGTTGGAATTTGTTGGGAGGAGGAGAGGGTTGTCTGTGTACATGAGGCAGTTGTAACATTGCCTCAAGATTCCCATATTCACCAGCTGGACCGGAGAGGAGATTGACAACTGACCTTTGGACATGCTAGAATAATATTGGGAATTCCTTTATAATTGAAAACAAGGGCCAATGGGGAGCGAGGGTGTAGTGCTTTTAATTTTTAGTGCTGACTTATAATTGCTTTAGTGAGCAAGTGCCAGGTAACAAGTGCAATGTGTTACAGGTAACTTAAATGCAAAAATGACAAACAGTAACTTTCTTTCAAGGGAAACAAGGAAATAAGTACAGTAAGGAATGCAAATATCACTAGGGATCCACAGAAGCTGAGAAGCCGCGTTTTAGGTGGAATTAGCGTTCAGGAAATAACAAGCATACAAACAAAGCTAGATTCAGCAGGCCTGGATCTAGTCTATGCTACAACAAACAAGGTGTACCAATTTCAGTAAGATACAGTTCAAATATTCAGGCACTATAAACCTTTAACCAGAAATTCCCAGCTCAGAAGGGCAGAGTCCAGCCTCTCCTCCCACAAGAGTGCAGACCACGAACCTTCTTAATGTAAAATAACTGGCCTGAAGCCCAAGTACTTAAACCAGAGCTAATACACTTTAGAATAACAGACACTGAGCTCTCAATCAGCAGTTCCCAACTTAGAAGGATGAAAGCTACCTGTCCTGCCACCACAGTGCATGCCACAAACCTTCCTAATGTAGAACAACTGGTCTGAAGCCCAAGTGCTTAATCCAAAAGACTTAGAATGATAGCTACACTTTAACCAAGTTACTACCAAGCAGTAATAAATACAACTGAATACTTTAAATAATGCCTGGATTAGTGCTCAAGTTATACAAACAAAGCTAGATTCAGCAGGCCTGGATCTGGTCTATGCTACAGCAAACAAGGTGTACCAATTTCAGTAAGAAGAAATTCAGATATGCATGCACTATAAGCCTTCAAGCAGAAATTCCCAGCTCAGAAGGGCAGAGTCCAGCCTCTCCTCCCACAAGAGTGCAGACCACGAACCCTCTTAATGTAAAATAACTGGCCTGAAAGCCCAAGTGCTTAAACCAGAATTAATATACTTTTAGAATAACAGACACTGAGCCCTCAATCAGCAGTTCCCAACTTAGAAGGATGTAAGCTACCTGTTCTGCCACTGCAGTGCAGACCACAAACCCTCTCAATGTAAAACAACTGGTCTGAAGCCCAAGTGTTTAAACTAAAAGGCTTAGAATGAGTTACACCAAGCAGTAATAAATACAATTGAGAACTTTTAAGATGACGCAAAAGCAAAATAAAGTAGGAAGAAACACAAGTACAGTAAAAGCAGAAGAATTTTTTTTTTTTTTTTTTTTTTTTTTTTTTAGAAAAGTAGCAAAAGCAGTTTCAGTTCCTTTTTTTACACTGGGAGAGTTGTAATTAAGCTGTTGATCAGTTTGCAGCCACCCCCTTACTTTTATATGTTTCTTGTTGCCAGTATGTGGACATTGGATTTTACTTTCGTAGTGTTTTCCTTTTTTGGGACTTTTTCAGGACTCCAGTCTTTCTCTTAAAGTTGTCATGGAAGCTCTGAAGGGCTTGATGTCCAGACCATTGACAGCTCAAACAGAAGTGTAGAAAATCAATGGTTTGGTCACATCAAAGGTACCCTTAAGCTTTGAAAATTGGCAGTCTGTTATATCCTATGCAAGATGTAACCCATGTAGCTAAAGCTTTCTGCAGCAGTGATCATTTGAATTCTCTACTGTTATGGTAAGTTTGCAAAAACCACCAAAGGAAGATAGAAATACGATCAGTATTACCACGAAAGAAAAACTCCACTGCACTTCTGGATAATAATTTAATCCACTCGAAGGTAAAAAGCACAATAACTTCTTCTCCACAATAATTTTCTCTAGCGCCTCGGCAAACTTGCCTTTACAGAGTAAAAATTCCACAACACTGAATACTCACTTTAAATACATTTCAAAAGACACACCTCTACTAACAATCAAGTAATTGCTCTCAATTAATTACCAATTAAGAATTTAAGAAGACAAACTACACACAGTAAAAATGTGTTTAAAAAACATCTATGCAAAAGAAAAATATACATTTTTCCTAAACTTATTCAAACTTTTCCAAGAACAGTCATGATTCAGTCCATTTGGACTTAAAGTATTAAATTTTAGTATAAGACATAGTTCCTTTCTCCTTAATATTTGTTTTACTTGCTGTTCACTACAATATGCCTCATTATTAACTTTATCCAATACTGTTGTTTTTAAATTGTCAGGTTTACTATTATGATACTTATAAAAATGTACTGCCAAAGGGCTACTTTCTTTCTGATTTTTAATATCTCTGACATGTTCTTTTAACCTACAACACAACGTTCTTTTAGTTTCTCCAATGTAAAATTTGCCACAGGGGCATTCTATACCATAAATAACCTGTTCTGATTTACAATTAAAAGTTCCTTTAGTTTCAAAAACAATTCCATTCAAAGTTTTAAACTGTGGAACTATATACTTACATATGGTACACTTTCCACATTTACTAGTACCTTGATGTGTCACCTGTTTGTACATTAACATCCTTGGTGTTTTAAATCGACTATGTACTATAAAATCCTGAACATTCCTTCCTCTATTATAAGAGAAACTAAGCCCATTATTATTCAAAAAATCTAATTCCTTTTTAAGAACATTCCAGCTGAACATTACTCGTGTCTTGACTTGTTCAGACAGTACAGAGTATGTTGAAACAAAATAAACTGTATCTTTTACTTCTTTCTTATTATAGTTACTACCCCTACTACCATTTTTACAATTGTTTTTGATTTTTTTGAGACTATACTTTAATTCACTCTCAGGATATCCTCTATTCTTAAATTTATTATAACTTGATAGATATTCTTTCTCCCTAATATTAGGGTTATTACATAGTCGTAAACTTTACTCTATTGAATTCAGTGTAAGGAATAGATTTAATTACATGTGGTGGATGGTAACTAGTGCCATACAACACCGAGCCTGAACCCTGAAACTTCCTATGTATTTGATATTCTATCAATAAATTATTATGTCCTTTTAAGGTAATATCCAAATATTGTACCGTATTACCCATTTGTAATCCATCAAATTTTATATTCATGTTGTTATTCTCAATCTCCATCAAAAACTGATGAATACTATCTTTTCCTCCCCTACATACAAACAACAAATCATCAATATAACGGAAATATCCATAGACATATTTTTTATAGAAGGAATTGGTATATATATATTTATTCTCAAATATACCCATAAAAATATTGGCATAACTGGGAGCAAAGGCAGCCCCCATTGCTGTACCTTGCCTTTGTCTATAGATATCTCCGTTGAACTCAAATATATTATTGTTTAAGCACATTTGTAGCAATTCTAACACATAATCAGCAACAGCTGTGTCACCTATACATTGCTTAACAGCCAACAGTCCATCCTCATGTTTTATACTTGTATATAAGCTCACAACATCTATCACCACAAAATACATACTTTCTTCCCATCTTATAGTTTTTATACAATTAATTAAAGAAAATACATCCTTTACATATGATGGCAGTCTATATACATACGATACTAAATATGTATGTAAAAAAAATAGACATTTTATGTAAAAAACTATCAGTAGCTGAAACTATGGGACGTCCCGGTGGGGGAAACTCATTTTATGTAACTTTGGTAAACAGTAAAAACATGGCATTCTTGGTTTATTTATATTAAATTTTTCTTTTACATCTTTATAAGAAAAATGTCTTAGTCTATAACCTTTATCTATAATATACTCATATTTCCTCTGTGCATCCACATATTCAGATATTATAATTTTTTCATATACTTCATTTTTCTTTAAATGTGCGTAACACATATCCAAGTATTGGATGACATTCAATATTACCAATTTTCCCCCTTTATCCATCTTTCGTGGTAATACTGTTATGGTAAGTTTACTTACACAGCTGTACTTTTGTTAAATGGAAGTGATATCAAAAATAAGTAAATTGGCAAAATTCAGAGAGGTGGAAAACGCTTCTCCATGATTCCACCACCACCACCCCTGAACGTTGGAGTATGAAATGCTTATAGGTTCATAGGATGATACTAGGCTATCGGCCCTAGGGCCTGTACAAGCCTAGCCATAACAATTCCCTGGCTATTTCTTCCCACAATATTTACTTCCCTGGACCACTGTCTAGCAGGACGACTGATGTGATCCCCGGGGTAAATTTCCTATCTCCCATCCAGTTGTCAAGGTTCCTTTTGAAGAGGGCCAAGGAGGCACTCTGCTTGACATGTATGGGCAGTCTATTCCCGAGTATGGGGAGTGTCTGTGTCAGGAACCTATCCCTCCAGCATGTTTTGTTCATTGTGATGACAAGGTTTAGGTCCCTGGAGCATGTGGCTCTGATGGATTGGGATTTCTTTAAGTGTAACATGTCAACAGTTCTGGGTTTGACATGCCCTTGTATGTTAAGCAGAGATCGCCTCTGAGTAGACAATATGCGACAGAGTATAGCTGGAATTTTTTTAGTCGGTCAGGATAGAGCATCTGCTTTAGGCTTGTGATTCTTTTAGTGAGGTGTTTCTGTGGCCTTTCCAATTGTTGCAGATGTTTTGAGAGGTACATACCAAATGAGGCATTGTACTCTATGATGGGTCTAATGAGGGATGAGTACAGTGGGACAATGACCTCCTTTTTTCTGGATGGAAAGCCCTTAGTGATGAGGTGTGCCACATAGAAGGATTCCTGACTGTTGTGGCGATGTGGTTATCGAAGGTGAGACCACTGTGTCCACCTGTGTCCCTAAGTCTTTTATCACACTTTCGGTGTTTAGTGTACAGCCACCTATGTGGTAATTCATGTGTACATGTTTTTTCCCACAGGGGATAACTATACACTTCTTGGCATTGAGCTTGAGCCCATGGCTCTGGCACCAAGCATCTGTTTTTGTAAGGCCTTTTGTAGATTGTCCACATCATTTGGGGATTCAGTAATGGCTCCCAGTTTGTAGTCGTCTGTGAACTTTGTTAGCCAGAGTCCCTTAGTGTTGGCCTGTACTTCAGTGAAGTAGATGCCAAACAAGAGCGGTCCCAGGACTGAACCCTGAGGTACTCCACTTGTCTGGAGCTGGATTTGGAGTCGGCTACTTTTACATTGTGGGTTCTGACAGTAAGCTAGTTGGCAACCCATCGAGTGATGTAGGGATTTATGCCCAGCTTAGTAAGTTTATCTATGATTCCAGAGTGAGGGATGGTGTCAATGGCCTTGGTGAGGTTCAGATAGGCTGCATGGACCGCCTTACCCTCGTTCACGGCTCTGAAGACTGATTCAAAGAAGTCAGTCAGGTTCAGGAGACACGATTGGCCCTTCACGAACCCAAACTGGGTGGGGTCCAGTGTTTGAAGCTTGCCAATGTCTTTGTTTATAAGTTCCATGATAATACGTTCCATGGCCTTGCAGATCAGGCTTGTCAGACTGATGGTACAGTAGATGTTCATCGTGTTACACTGCTGCAATCATTACACTTGGGTTATCCTGCCATCAGGCAGTTCCTCAGTCGGCCTGAGTCCCAAAGTCTTGGTCCGACGTCGGCTGCTGTCGCCTCCTCCCTAACGTCAGTGCGACAGGGGTATATAAGATGCAGCTGACGCCATTTTCTTCAGTCTTTCTTGCCGCGCAGTGCCCTAAGCAAAAGCAGTTTGCAAGTGCCGGTCGTCCGACTCCTGAGATTTTCATTCCGAATCCAGAACCGAAGTCTTCTACAAAGCTAAATACCCCATTGGGGAAACTTTTTCTTGCCTCAGACCGATGTCAGTAAAAGTTAATAACTGTATTTCTTGTGGGAAGCAAATACCTCATAAGGATTTCCATTCCTATTGTATCCCATGCCTAGGCCCAGACCACGACGTCACTGGTTGTCAGTTTTTGTGCTAGGTTTAACAAGTGCACTATTAAATGTCGGTTTGATTTTGCCCAACATTATTTTGGCAGAAAATTCAATTACACCATGCCGTCGGAACTTCCGACGACCGGAATACATAAAAAGCGCAAAGACAAGGATAGGCATCCGAGGCCCAAAACTGACGACGAGGCCTCTTCTAGGCCGGTCGCCGGTTCTCCGGTTTTCAGCGAGGTGCCTTCGCAGCCCCTGATGACCGCTTCTGCAGAACCACAGGCCACCTCCGACTCCCACGTGGAGCTGGCTGGGCCTTCGGACGCACATGTTTTTCAGCCTACCGAAACTAACCCTTCAGAGGGAACCGAAGTAGCTGAGCAATCCACAACCTCAGAGGGTGTTTTCAGACCTACTCAGTTAAGCATTAAACCCTCTGCTAAGTCTAAGCCTCCCTTACAAACAAAGAAACAAATACAGCATTCTCCAGGGCAGGCCTCCATGCCTAAGAAACAAATGCTCAAAATGGCCGAAGACCTAATCACCCTGATCAGGGCGTCCCTTCCCCCTCCTGATAAAAGGCCCAGACAGGATGCAGATTATGACACATCCAACCAGGTGTCCATTTCTTCAGATTCATCCTCTGACCTAGGATATTCTTTACCCCCTTATGAGGATTCTGATGCTGAGGAATCTATTCCATCAGCCTCTCCGCCTGAGGACTACTCCTTTGGGGAAACCTTACACACCATGAGGGAGCATTTCCATTGGGAAGGCCAGGATTACTCAGAATCCAAGAAAAGGCTCAGAGACTTCCTTGTATTACCTCAACACAGACCCCTTGCTATTCCGCCAGTGTTAGATATTGTGGATGATGTGTATACTGAATCCAGCTTAAATCCTGACTCCTTACCTCCAGCCCCAGTAAAACCTGACAGATATTACAGAGTTCCTGACTCACACAAATTTCTGTATAAAAGTCCTGTTGCTGACCCTGAAACTATTTCTCAGGGACCCAAAAGGGATATACCTCTGCAACTTTAGCAATGAGAGCCTTAAACTGCCAGTTTCACATGTTAAAATATCAGCAATTTATGATGTCTCAGTTGAAACAAAAAATGCTTCCAGATTCAGATCCTCCTAATTTTAAAGAAATGCAGGATTTATTGCATGCAGCTGAACAAGTGGGAAAACATACTTTGCAATGTGGTTTTGATTCTTTAGAGGCCTCCTGTAGGGCAGTAGTTACAGGCTCTGTCATTAGAAGACATGCTTGGTTAAAAGAACATATGTTACCAGATCATGTTAAAGCAAAATTATTGGATGCACCTTTGCAGCGGGATGTGTTATTTGGAGTTAAGGCAGAAGAGGTATTAAAGAAGATAGAGGATAAGGCAAAATCTATGCAAACAGTGAAGGATTTCTTACAGGTTCAGCCTCCTCGATTTAACAGAAATTGGCCAACAAAGAATTGGTCCTTTCCAGTTACAGACAGACCTCAAAGGGGCAGATACAGACGTCCAAGAGGTAGAGGTCAACCACAAGGTCCTTACAGGCCTCGACAATGGGGTGCACCAGGCCAGAAAGAAGGGGAAGGCAGGCCCCAACCAAATAAAAAGCAGCCTCAATGACTTCCCACTACAGCTGCCAAACAGCTCTCTCTTGGCAGCCCCCTTAGGAGGAAAACTGACACTTTTCTATCACAACTGGCATTGGATCACCAAAGACAAATGGGTTCTCAACATTGTATCTCAAGGTTACAGGTTCCACTTTCACACTCTGCCAAGGTTAAAAGGAATGCCAAGTCTGCCACCAAATCAATGGGCAGAGGCTCAAAAACAAATTACAGCACTCATGGACATGAGAGCTATTCAAAAGGTACCACCACAGGAGCAAGGACAAGGATTTTACTCAAGACTCTTTCTGGTTCCCAGAAAGGACAAAGCCTGGAGGCCCATTCTGGATCTTTCTTCTGTAAACACTTACCTGGATGTTCCGAAATTCAAAATGTTGACACTACAGCAGCTTCTTCCCATGCTGGGCAAGGAAGCTTGGCTCGTGACCTTGGACCTCAAGGAGGCATACCTGCATGTCCCTATCAGACAAAACTGCAGAAGATACCTCAGATTCATAGCTGGTTCAATGCACTATCAATTCTCTGCACTGCCCTTTGGCTTATCTACTGTGCCCAGGGTCTTCACAAAGTGCCTGGCACCAGTAATTGCATTTTGCAGACAGAAAGGAATTCAAATTTATCTGTACCTGGACGACTGCCTGATTCAAGCAGAGAGCAAGGACATTCTTCCAAAGGATCTGGCGTTCGTAAAAAAGTTATTAAGTTGCCTGGGGTACACAGTAAACGAAAAGAAATCAAAACTAGTGCCCTCACAAGAGATAATATTCCTGGGTGCCAGCTTGAACTCAACGGCCCAGATGGCTTATCTCACACCAGACAAGCAAGGACAACTGACTCAGTACTTTCAATTGATGGCAACAAAGACCCAACTCCCTGCAAGAAAAATTCTGCAGGCCTTGGGTTACATGGCATCTTGCATACTACTAATTCCATATGCCAGACTGCATATGAGGAAACTACAATGGTACCTAAAGAGTGTATGGTCTCAACACTGTCAAAGTTTGGAAACCGTTATACCACTAATTCCTTGCCTTCAACAGGAGTTTCGATGGTGGGCTCAAGCTTGTCACCTCAACAAGGGACAGCCTTTTACTCAACCCACAGCCAGGCAAACACTGACAACAGATGCATCGGATTACGCCTGGGGAGCACACATGGCAGGAAAATGTATTCAGGGCGAGTGGCCCGCAGAACAAAGGCATCTTCACATCAATCAAAAAGAGATGCTAGCTGTACAAAATGCCCTTATAGCTTTCAAGGACCTGCTGCATCCAGGACAACTATTACTAAAGATGGACAACACCACAGTTATGTGGTACATAAACAAGCAAGGGGGCACACACTCCTACCCCCTCTGCAGACAAGCCATGACCTTGTGGAACACAGCTCTAGACTACCAAGTTCATCTGCAAGCACAATTCCTGCCAGGAGAGAAAAACACACTGGCAGATAACTTAAGCAGAAACATCATGGATCCCCATGAATGGGAACTGAATCCACAAATATTCAGGATGATAACACAGAAATGGTGGAGCTCGGACATAGATCTGTTTGCATCCCCAAAGAACTGCCAGCTACAGAAATTCTGCACAAGGAGTTACCATCCACAAGCATGGAAAGTGGATGCCCTCTCATTCAGCTGGAAAAACCTACAAGTATACGCTTTCCCACCTCTACCTCTCCTTCCAAAGGTACTCATAAAAGCCAGGCAAGAAGAGCCAAAGATGATCCTGATTGCACCAGACTGGCCACGCCAGCACTGGTACCCAATCTTAAAGAACTTAGCACAAGAACCACCCTGGATTTTGCCTCAAATTCCACATCTGCTGAGTCAGCACAACAATCAGATACTTCACAGCCAGCTAAAGACCTTAAACCTAGCTGCATGGAAAATTCCTTAGTCAAACAAGCAATGCCTCTCTCCAAAGCTGTTATGGATGTCATTCTGGAGGCCAGAAGGCCTAGTACCAGGAAAGCCTATTCGGATAAATGGAAGAGATTCTGTGCCTGGAACCAGGCTCACAACCTTGACCCTCTTGTCCCAAACATTCCTCAGATACTACAATATTTAACTGAGATGCTGGACAAGGGCCTCTCCTTTTCATCCATCAAGATCCACGCCTCTACCATTTCTGCTCATTACAACACGGATCCACCAATTTTCTCTAATCCTTTGCTAAAACAGTACCTCAGAGGGGCTAAAAACATAAGACTGCCCCGTAGAGCACCTACTCCAACTTGGGACCTCAACTTTGTTTTGGAAAAATTAACTTTACCTCCTTTTGAGCCAGCTAACACAGCAGAATTAAAGTATATCTCTTGGAAAACTGCTCTGCTACTAACAATAACATCAGCACGAAGAGTTTCAGAATTACAGGCACTGATGGCAGTGGAACCTTTCCTCATTTTCCACCAGGACAGGGTGTCTTTAAGAACTAACCCTACGTTTATGACAAAAGTGGTATCAAGTGTGGCTCTAAACCAAACTATTCACTTGCCAGGCTTTTTATCCAAAACCACAGAATAAAGGGGAGAAACTACTGCATTCTTTGGACATTCACAGGCAGTTCTACTTGGACAAAACCAAAGCTTTCAGAAAATCTGAGCAATTATTGGTAGCATATGCTGCAGGAGCACAGGGAAAAGCCATTTCAAAACAGACTATTTCAAAATGGATTGGACATTGTATACGTTTCTGCTATACACACCATGGGAAACCTATACCTAGCATCATTAGATCTCACTCCACCAGGGCAACAGCCACTTCGACTGCCTACCTCAGAGGAGTACCTACCAAGGATATTTTGGAAGCAGCAACATGGAGTTCTGTGCATACCTTCACCAAGCATTACCGTTTGCCTTTATACTCCAAATCCAGAGCTGGCTTTGCCACTGCTGTGCTGCAGGGCCTTACAGCCAGCCCTAATGCCTTATAGAACCAGCCACCCTACCTCAACTTTGGGATTCCACCCAAGTGTAATGACTGCAGCAGTGTAACACGATGAACATAGTACAGTTTTGTACCTACCATAAATGTAGATGTTCGAGTGTAAACACTGCTGCAGTCCAGGTTACCCTCCCTCCTTCCCCTCTTACTTGCTGGTACGTACCTATGTCTTCTACCGTTTACTACCTATGGGGAGTATTTGCTGGTAACTGAAAGTTGTTGTTTGCTTTTCTTATGTATACTTTACTAGCAATTTGAATTGCCTGCCTATTTGGGGGCACCTGACATCTGGGGCAAGAAAAACTGAAGAAAATGGCGTCTGCTGCATCTTGTATACCCCTGTCACACTGACGTCAGGGAGGAGACGACAGCAACCAACGCCGGACCAAGACTTTGGAACTCAGGCCGACTGAGGGACCGCCTGACGGCAGGATAACCCAAGTGTAATTACTGCGGCAGTGTTTACACTCGAACATCTACATTTATGGTAGGTACAAAACTGTACTTTCCCAGGATCCAAGGTGGATCCCCCCCTTGTGGAGTGAGATAACTGTAGCTGTGCGCTACTCAGTGGGCACAAAGACTTGTTGTGGGGGCCATCTAAATAGACACATTATTGTGATTCATTTTGTCATTCTACAGCTCTGCTATGCAGTACTGTGTACTGTGGTCACTAATGCAAATGAGAGATGGGAAACGGATTTCACCAGCTGGAGCTGCAGCTTACAGCTGTACTGCGTATTACTATTATTGTAGCAGGGGAACAGAAGGACTTGCCTTTCATGTAACAGAACTACCAAAACTTGAGGAAAACAAAGGGGAAAAAATCTGCAAACACTGAACATTATTACAGTCAGGAAGACAGCTTCATAGCCTTGTACTTCCAGTGACTACATGTTATTGCCAGATTCCCATGTGGCTTAGACATTAATGCAGGTGAAAGAAAAAGGACTTTCTTAGTTAGCAACATATTATTTTAAAATGATTTCATGAAAAACAACATGGTCTTTATTATTTCAGGGATCTGTTCTGCCTGAAGTTCACTGTGCAGGTAATATAGCCTGCAGATAGTATTCTTTTGATAGAATAATTACTAATGCAGGCAGGAGACAGGGAAACCATTTTCTGGGTGGAGAGCGAACATTTTGCTCTGCAGCGTATGATCGCAGGGAAGCAATATATTTTAAATGACTGCAGAAATACAAGATCTATAGTTATTAGCTATGAATGCAATGGTGGTAGATTTGGTTTCAGGTTCACAAGATGCACCTTCTTCTAAATATTAATGGTATGATTTTCTTGTTGGGCAACATATCATTTTTGAATATGCATTCATCTGTATACTCATGATTTGGTCTTTATTGATTCTCAAATGAGTTTTGTTTTGATATAGCAGGCTCTGTAGAAACATTTTTGTTCTTTATTGCGTTGCATATGGGCTGTCTTTGAAAGATCCAGCCCTGTAGAAACAACACTAAAGCAGTGTTTTGCACTTGCACATGCAATCAAGACAGCAGAATAAACTTGGATTCGTTCTGTGGTCAGAAGAGCAATTGGAATTTCTACACATGTAAAATAAGCCAAGCTTACCTAGGACTGATGAACTGGAAACATTTCAGTCTGACTAGAACCATATGCAAACAGCAGGCACACAATACCGGGTAACCTTCCATCTCCTAGCAGTTCTCCCCACTTCCATCTTCCACCAACCAATCAACCACACCAACTCACTGGTTAGTGGATAAACTGATGGAAGACAGTGGTTAATTTCTTTGTATAGTCCTGTTAGTACATTTCCTTTCACAAGCATAGTTCTAGAGTAAGGAGGTTGCAATACAGCTGTGCAAATTCCAATAGCTCTAATTCTTTTATTGACATGGTATCTAAAAATAAAATGAAACATTGTTTCTTAAGAAACCTGCCATTACAGTTCATTAAGCTAGTGATATCTAGATCACTGTGGCTATCCTGTTTAGTAGAAAACTGATGGTAAAACAGGATGAACATCCGTAAAAAGCAAGGCTTTGCTACTGTTTCTGATTTTATACATATTTAACAGAAGGCAGCAAAACAGTAGCAAAAGATTTGTAACTACTTTTGAGAAATTTCAAACTGGATTATGATTTTGGGGTTAGGAAATTTCATAATTTTTTAAAGTACTTTAATTCAAAATGAAAATTACTTAAACACTTTTATTTGTCTTTTCGGCTTTTCCCAGTTAGGGGTCGCCACAGCAGAACTCCGGTCCGCTAATGATTGGCAGTAGATTTTTATGATGCCGAGTTGCCAGCCCGACGCCCAACCTTCAGCGAAGGCAAGCCCATTCACGGATGTCTTCCAAACACCACTCGACCAAGGGGAGGACATGCAGACTCCACACAGAAGGCACTCCAGACGAGAATCGAACAGGAGAACCTCTTGCTGTGAGGCAACAACGCTACCGCTGCACCAGCGCGGCTCACTAAAATTACTTAAACACTAAGAGAGTAATTTAAATGCTACTTTTTGAAAATATATTGACTACTTTTATTGCCTGTTTCTTCATTCAGATAGGAGATGTAGGTATTTGACAGTAGGCTGCATTTTTTTTTTGTTTATTTTTATGTATTGGTATGGTTTAGAATCAGAGTGATGGGCTGCTGACACAAAGTATGTTCAGTAAGCTTTGGTTGTGTAGATGTTGCAGCAGTACATTGAGGACAACATATGTATAATGCTAGGGAAATAAATTATTTGCATTCACAGTGACATAGAAAATAAAAAGCATTTATGGCTTAAAATGAGAATTGGACTATAAAAAGTAAACCCTAAAATCTAATAAAAAGCTGCTTATATAATTATTACAGCACATCTGTCATCTTTCTTTGTTGACTGCCAGGCTTGCACATTGTTCAACCTAGAATGATTAGAAGAAAAGTTTCTGTAACCTGAAAATTGGTAGTGCAAACAGTAGGTGTATGGCACATGGGATGAGACAGGCTCAAATGTTCATATTTTATACCTTCTGTCCTATAATAAAAGTACTTTGTTTTTGCATTAGGCGGTATTGAAGCTCAGCATTTTGTTAAATGCAGATAACAATAAAAATCATATATATTTACACAGTTGTGTACATTCCGGTTCCATATGTTTGCACACTGGAAACTGTTATGGCCCAATACCTCTTTTTTTCAACAAGACAGAGCTGGTATTCTTGGATAATGTACCTACAATGTTTTGTTTCTGTTTATTCTCTTTCCTTCATTCTTTAATTTTACTGTCTTTCTATGTTTTTGCCTTTTCTTGCCTTTCTTCCTTACCTGGTTATACTGCCTACAGTGGTGCTTATGCTCAGCAGTTAACTGTATTAAGGAAATACTGACATTTGAATCATTGTTGTAGTGATCCATGAAGGAAGTGAGTGTAGCTTACGTCCTTTCCAAGATATTGCCCATAATGCTTTAACCCAGATTCAGAAAGATTACTGTGAGGTACATGCTTAATGTACACCTCACATCAATGATTTCTGATTCAGAGGCAGCACTTCCATGGTACTGTGATCTAGGGGACTGGCCTATGCTACTTAGCCATGTGCTTTCCCCTGGAAATTCCTGCAGTAATGTATTTAAGAAGCCAAGCAAATTCAAGACTCTCCTTGTTGTGAAAGGTTTATCAACCTCCTGTGTTAATGAACACGGCCAAAAGCTAGTGTTCAGGCATTGTACGAGATGTTAGTGCTGAGGAGTTAAGGGGACAGGTGGTGGTGAGGGATGCACATGGGTGTGGCTGCATATATGAGTGTTTATAGAAGTTTGAACATTGTAAGGTGTGCTTGTCAGTGTGAGTGTGTATCTGGCAGGACATTTGCAGTAGGGGAGTTAGAGGATAGATATGGTAGGGTTGTGTGTGAGAGTGATTGTGTGTGTCTGCCTTGGTGGTCGCAGTAGGGGAGTTACTTAGGGGATAGATAAGGTAGGAGGTAACTGTGTGTTTATTTATGTGTGTATATATATATAATCAACTAAACTTCAAGGACTAAGGCGAAATAAACACAGCCAAACAGATGTTGAGCGCTTTAGTTCCTTTAATGGTATACAAAACTTCATCAGAACAAAATAAAAGTATTCAAAAAATAAAGTAATGCAGAGAATTTAGTGAACATTTTTTTTTTTTTTTTTTTTTTTTTTTTTTATAAAACATTTGTTGACTGGGAAAGTCCGACTAGGTTCCACAGATCCTGTTTTCAGCGGAGGCCCGGGGAGAAATGCTCCAGAAGCATGTTTTTAGAATGTGGGAGGAAACCGGAGTACCCGGAGGAAACCCACGCGAACGCAGGGAGAACATGCAAACTCCACACAGAAGGCACCCCAGCTGAGAATCGAACCGCAAAACCTCTTGCTGTGAGGCGACAGCATTAACCGCTGCACCACTGCACCGCCCTATTGTAAAGAAGCATTTCAGATGTTTAAATTAAAACAGTACAGTAGCCAATAGGAAGACTCTGGCAGGTAACTAATGATTGGTTACCTATACTAGCGCATTGCACACTTAAAATGAAGGTTTTCATCAGTACCTGGAGGAGCTTCTGCATTCAATAAAAGTTGCCATTTTAACTCTCGTACGTACTTGTAACAATGTGTCACAGTCACCCATGAAAGGATCTAATTGTTCAAGCACAATAAATTTGAAACAAGAAGTTATTACATAAAAAGCTAGGTTTTCCAAAAGCATTTGTGTGATCTTCATTTCTTACAGCCATGTTATGCTCTTTAATGTGGTCAGATAATCATCTGTAAGTTTTGCCGACATAAAAAGGTCTGCATGTCTCACAAATACCTGCATAGACAACATGTGTGCTATGGCAGTTTAAACTTCTCTTAAAAGTAGCAGTAACATTACAGTGTTGTTGCTTGGCTACAGTCTTTCATAGACTGACTATCTACTAGTATTAAGTTTTTAAAATGTGTTGTTTCAGGAGTTGGTTCCACTGTACAATTCCTAGATACAGAGATCACTTTTAATTCCTCCACTCTGTCTTTTGAATCTACTGTTTTCAGGAAAAAAAAACTTTTAGGAATAACTTTTTGCAGTACATCAGTCAACACCCACACTTCATGAAGGCATTTATCAGGTCATCCTGGATTGTGAGCAATGACTTACTGTTTTCCCGTGAATGTAGGTTTTTAACACCATTATTTACTGACAGGTATTATCCAAAACAACTTGTTGATCATATTTGTTCGGAAGTTTTCCATGCCAGATATTCTAAGTTCAAGCCCATTCTTAGATGTGGGTTTGAACCAAACAGAACCAACACTGCTGAATTTGATAGACCATTAAGTTTTCTGTTACCAGTCAGCACGGACATGGGTGTTGTCCGAGAAATTTAATCTAAAAATTGGGATGTAATTACAAACAGCAAGGACTTGCACAGTATTAGGTAATAGACCACACTTTTCTTTTAAGAAAACACAGATTTTACAAAATTCTTTTGATCAGATAGACGGTCCTTTCCTACTCAAAGACACAGTTAGTAATGACATGCCTCTGGGTATGTTTCCTTATGGGGGTTGTATTGCATGCAGTCACATTTATGCAGGAAGCAACTTTGTTTTCAAACACTGTAATGTTACTGTTACTTTTAAGAGATATTTTGACTGCCGTAGCACACATGGGAGGAACTATATGTATGCATGAATGCAATCTGCTGTCTGATACCACCATCCCCTAGCTGAATGAAGAGACATCCCACAATAGCAGTAAATATATTTTCAAAAAGCAACATTTAACTCCCCTAGATTAATGAGCAAATCCTGCAAAATGGGGCCGGGGGACACTAGATACCAGGGACACTCTTTATATCCTGTCTTAAATGCACTTAAAAAGAATAGAACAGATTTTTGGTGCATGAAAGACTTGTGTCAGGAGCAATGTAATACACCAGACTTCTCTTTATATTGTGTCATAAAAGCACTTTAAAAGATTCAGATTGGGTACCCTCAGTACTCAGAAACATATTATCTGATATTGTCAGTCTTCACGTAATCCTTGACTGTGGGCTCGGTTCCGAGCCTCGGAACCCACTCGGCCATTTATTTCAGCTCGCTGTTCCCAAACTCTCAAGCCAGGCTTTTATCCCTAATTCTTCTCTCAAAATTATCTCAGATCTTGTTTGCTTCATGTGTCGGATGCGTTCAACTGCTGTCAAGCCTCGGTTCAAGATTTAGTAAGTTTTTCCTTAATTTTTCTCTTGGTAGGGTCTTTTTTCTCTCCTAGTGTACCTTTTCTTTACCTGCTCCTCTCTTCTATTGTTGGTACGCCTCTCATACCCTTTCTAGGGTATTCCCGCTTCCCATAGTTGGTATTTTTCCTCATCTATATATGCATATATATATATATATATATATATATATATATATATATATATATATATGTATATATATATATATATATATATATATATATATATATATATATATATATATATATATATATATATATATCCAAAAAAAGCTTTACTCCCTGTTGTTTCTGTGTGAGTGAGTGACTATTCTAATTTCTTTTCGTTATGGCTGAAAGGGCTGAGACTCCAGCCAAATCTTCTAAGGGCACCTCAGGTTTTAAGAGGGGTCTTAAATGTCAGGGCAAAATGGCCAATTCAGACAGACATTCATTGTATGTTTACTGGTTAGGCAAAATTAATTTACAAGATAGTTGCTCTGTCTGTCATGGCTTTTCTACCTGGACTCTTACAGAACGTAAGAATAAGCTTATTTTGAAAGGCCTTTTTGAAGAGTGACTTCAAAGAAGCCATTTCTGTATTGAAAACAGGAACCAGTTCATCTTCATCATCTTCTTCTTCCTGTAGAAAATGCCCTTCCTGGGTTCCAAGTCTATCGGAACTGAATAGGAAGACTTCAAAACACTCTTTGGTACCGACCACTTCAATGGCACTGAAGATAGGACATGACTCCAAACTGACAAAAACCTCGGAGCTGATGCTGGTTTCCTTGCCACCAACAGACAAACTAGAACTGGAACAACCTCAATTGATCTCGGTACCAAGGTCCAGGTACTCTTCCACTATTGATTCCTTTAAGGATAGACCTCAAAGGCCCCTTTGTCGATGTCAGACCTCCTAGGTCTCCATCAACAGCATTGATTCAGTCCACTAAGAGTCTCTCTGAGGCCAACATTATGAGCCTGGTGGATCAGCTCCTCACAGTGAGGGGGTTGTCTTCAGTTCCTAGCCAACCTACCATCTCAACCACTCCTGCTATGACACCACCTATTCCTCCTCCAACTCCAGTAGAGACATTGGAGCCCTTGGTTCTGACACTCCCATCGTCGACTGTCTCGGTTCTGGTAGCAACTTTATTTCTGGAACTGAGAGCTGCCTTGAATTCCTCTGGCATTTCAGCACCAGAGGCCTCCCAGGGTCGAGACTCCTTGGACAGGTCCGAGTTGCCTGGGTCTGCTTCTTTAACTTCAGAGTAGTCCATGACCCTTGGCACTTCGTCCTTTCTAGGATCAACTTAGGCTTCGGTTCTGGGGGTCGCCTCCACAGTGCGTGGTGGGATCTCAGTTCCGAAAGAGTCTATTTCGGTTCTGGGCTCCCATCCCTCTATGGGGGGGGGGCCTTCCGAATCATGGAGAAGGCTTTGTCCATTGAGGACTCTGTCTCTGCCATCCCTGTCGGGACAAATCTTCACATCCCCTCTACCGGAGCTTCTATCAGTTTCATTCCCTCGACAGAGGGCAGAAATCCTCCAGGAAAGACCCACCTTGGTATTTTCCTCTTCAGACATTTCTCTGGAACATTCCCCCCCAAAGAAGTACCCTTGAAGAAAAAGTGCAACAGAAAGCAAGTATACACCCCGGAGGAATCTTTCACTGAAGATACCAACTTCGATGAATGGGAAGGCTTCCCCAGGTCACCCCACCCCCGATGATGTTTCCTTTGGGGACATCCTGGAAATCTTAAAACAGAGGATTGACTGGTTTTCCCTCCAGCCTTCTTCTGAGGAGTCGGTATACCTGGAGGCTTTTTGTGCCCAACTCTCTACTTCTTGGATCTCTCCACCCACTGCCGATCTCATTAAACAGATCGCTCAGTGGGCATGGAAGATGCCTGACTCCATTGAACCTGACTCCATCACAGAAATCCCCAAGAAACCTGATTGTGGATCCTGTTTGCCCCTAAGGATGAGCAATACTGGTCTAAAGGCATACCCATTGACGCCATGTTGATTGCAGTAGCCACTAAGAAGGAACTTGCTGTGGAAAGTCTAACTATCCATCCTCGTGAAAAACTGAAAGGCTGCCAGCCCAGCTAGATAGAACTTTGTATATAATTCTATGTCATTGTAAATATTAATATAATCCACGGGCTGTTTTACAAATGTAAGAAAAGTAAATGTAAGTGTTTTATGTTTTGAACTTCAAAAATGTTACCACAGTGCACCCTACTGGAAGAAAGCTGACAAAGTAAAGCATTTTATGACTGATCTCAAAGCTCGGAGACAGGATGTCTGGACAAATGAATTCTTTCTATTGTTTTGAGACCAGAGTTAATTGCTAGATTTTGCATGTATAATGTCTTTTATTGCTGTGGCTTCCTGACCAGGTGCAAGCTTACTAAAAATGTAAATTTAGAGTTTCTGGTAGCTTGGAAACCAGAGAAGTGTCATGAATGATATAATCTAAAATTAATCAGCAGTGATGTATTATCAATTTAGGAGATCTCAGAGAGAAAGAGAGAGCATTTTGCATTTGTCTTCAGAACTGACAACATCACCAGCACTTGCTTGCTCTGTATGTAAGTAGGATCTTAGACTTTAGTATTTCTCTTAGAAATAGAAAATAGTAAGATTAGACTAGCTGTTTTCTATATTTCTGTCAGACTATCCTACAGTATTGTTTTAAAGTTCCTGTGTCTGAACTCTTGACTAGCACTGTGTTGAATTGAGAAGATTTGTCTTGTATTTTAGTATGTATTATTAAATATTTTAAACTTTTCAACTGTGGCTGTTTTGTGTAGAGATGATTTAAGCTCTAGAGTACTTGCATGTATTTAGTGTTACTGTACTAAGCCACACCAATAGCCTTAAAAGTATTGGCCACACTTACTATATGGATAATAATATTGCACAGTAAAATTGGACACCCTTTGGGAAGGGTCATATAGTAGCGGATAAGTAGGGGTTCTGGTGGCAGTGAATTACTACCGTATAGTCTGGGCAGAAGGGGCATACATAGTGAACCTGTGCCAGCCTTCCCCAGGAGTGTCTGTGTATTTGTATATAAATCATATCTCAAAGTGTGTGTGTGTCAGTTACTTGGACAGGGGCACGAATCACTGGTTGGACAGAGGGAGCACTGGGAGGACTTGGCTTGGAACCCAGGCGAAGGACTCCACTCTATAGCTGTGCCAGTGGGGAATCTTATTGGGGATCTGGAGGAAGGGGAAAAAACAGCCCCAGACTGACTGTGATCTCTCGATCTCTTTGTGCTCTTAAGGGAAATTGTACTTTACTGTGTGTGTACTTGTTATCCTCCCAATGTGCATGCCCATCACTGATGTTAGGGGTGGGGATTGAGGCTCCTTCATTACTGGGCTAGTGCACAGGCATCACATATTAATTGTTTGGCAGTGGTGAGATATCCACATCAAATATTAATTGTTTGATAGTGGTCACGTACTAATTGGCTTGTAGTGGTGTGGACATTGAATTCCTGTAGCTTGTGTACAGTGATCACTTAAGATGTTTTGGTACTCTAAATCAGCCATGCAGTGAATATTCAGAGTTCAGATCACAATTGTTTTATTTCTTTTGTTAGCTTAGTTAGTCAGGGAGAGCAGGCAAGTATGTCATCAGAGGAGTATGGCAAGCTGACAAGGAGTCAGTTGGATCAGATGTGCCAGGCTAAGGGGACTGGTGCATAGAAACCTGACTAAGGCAGACATGATTGCAGCTTTGGTCACAGCTGCATCAGAAAACAGCAATCAGGAGGATGATCAGACTGGCCGTGGAGATGTACAACACTCAGAGAATGGACAGCTCAACCTTTCTGCAGAGGACTTAAAAATCTATCTGGAGATAAAGAGACTTGAGTTGTAGGCCAGCCATTTGGAAATGGAAGCTGTGGAAAAGGAGAGGCCGAGGCAGCACAAAAAGGAGATGCTGCCTCTTCGCCAGAGTCATGGAGGTAATGGGGAAGGGAGTAACTGGAGCTCAGAAGCACAAAAGGTCAGTAAATTTCTTCCACAATTTACAGAGGGGGAATCATTTTGATAGTTTCATTCATATGTTTGAGAGGGTATGTAAACAGTATGATGTTGACCAAAGGCTCTGGGTATGGTTCCTGACCCCCTTACTCCATGGTAAAGCTGTGACTGTGTTGTCTAAACTTTCTGATCGTGAATTTTTTTATTATACTGCTGTTAAGAATTGTCTGTTAGATTTTTTTATGCAAACACCTGAAACTTATAGGAAAAAGTTTTGTGAGCATAGAGACAAGGCAGATGTAATTGTGTGTGAATATGTTGCTGAACTGAGCACTTATTTTCATAGGTGGGTGAGTAGATGCCAGGTCACCACCTCTGAAGAGCTGACAGACCTTTTGGTGAGGGAACAAGCCCTTAACACTTTGCCTGAGGACATGAGGATTTGGTTAGTTGATAGACAGTGTGCTACTTCTTATAGGTTAGGGAAGAAGGGAGACCTATACCTATTATGCGGGACATCACTGCACAGGAAATGGACACCTAGTGCTGCTCATGGGTTTAAAGGAACCCATGGTGGGCAGCCCAGACAGCCCCAGCAGAATCTGCCAGTAACAGGTGAAGCCACTAGTCCAGGTACACGTCCAAGACCTAAGGTTAAATATTTTGAATGAAACCAGTGGGGCCGTGTGGCATATAGATGTCCATGGAGGCAAGGTGGGGAACAAATGGTGAGGGAGCCAGTAAGTCGGAAGGACAATATGCCAACAGTAGGTTGTCTTGAGACAACAATGGTACCAAACTACCACCAGAGGTTATACCCTATCGTAGTGAATGGCAAAGAGGCCATTGCTAAGAGAGAGAGATAGCCTCTGACATAACCATTGTGAAGCCTGCAGTGGTTATAAAGGAACACTACTTGCCTAGGCAATCTACTGCAGTCAGAGCTTTAGGAGGGACCCCATTCCAAATACGTTTGGCTAGGGTTCACCTTGACTGGGTGGGTGGAAAGGAAGACAGCAAGTAGGTGTGTTTGAGGATATCCCTGCAAATGTCCTGATATGGAATGATTTTGATAATGCAGTACCATGTCCTCATGCAGTTGCACACAGTCAGGCTTGGAGACAAGCATGTGGGTCTGGTAGTCTGGGGAGACCCAGACAGACCGCACACTTGCAGCCAAGACTGGTGAGGTGGTTACTTCAGGGAGGGAGCTACGCTGTAGCAGTGAGACTGAAGGTGAGCCACAGCTGCTTGTGGATACTGATGGTCCCCTGGACAAAGTGACTGCAAGGGCAGAGGTGAGTAGTAGTACCCAGGCTGACAGTGAGGTACCGCTGTCAGAGGATGCCAGACTTCCTATGGAAGGGGAGCTGGGAAAGGTTACAAACAGAGAGTTGAAACAGGCTCAGCTCTCAGGCCCTGCATTACAAGGCCTGAATCAGGTAGCTAGTGAGGAACCTGATTCTCAAGGGAAGGGGGAATCTGTATACTGGGACAAAGGGTTACTGTATAGAGAGTGTACCCCTGAGGGAGGGCTAGAAGGTGGGAGAATACAGCAGTTGGTAGTGCCTAGAGCCTACCGTCTAGTGCTTCTAGCTATAGCCCATGATATTCCCTTTGCAGGTCATATGGGCATTAAACATACAAAGAGATGTATTATGCAGAACTTCTATTGGCCTGGAATCTCCAGAGATGTAACAGGGTACTGCAGGACTTGTGATCAGTGCCAAAAAGTAGGCAAGACAGGAGACAAGGTGAGAGCTCCTTCGATGCCTTTGCCTGTGATTGAAGAGCCATTTCAGAGGGTAGCTATGGATATTGTGGGGCCACTGAGTACCCATAAATTCCACAGGGAAAAATTACATCCTAGTGTTAGTAGATTGTGCTACAAGATACCCTGAGGCAGTGGCTTTGTCCTCCATTGAGGCAGAAAAGGTGGCAAATGCTTTGTTAGAGATTTTTTAACAGGGTATGTCTCCCTGACGAAATACTGACTGACAGAGGTGCCAGTTTCATGTCAGACATGCTGGCTTGTCTGTGGAAGTACTGTGGGTTGAAGCACCTAAAGACCACCCCCTACCATCTCCAGACTAATGGTCTTGTTGAGAGGTTAAATGCTATACTCAAGTCCATGCTACGGGCATTTGCAGACCAGTTTAAGACGGATTGGGACAAATATTTGCCCCATCTGTTGTTTGCTTACAGAGGGGTTCCCCAGGAATCAACAGGTTTTTCACCCTTTGAGTTGTATGGGCATAGAGTGAGGAGGCCTCTAGATTTAATTAGAGATGAGTGGGAAGGTGAGTGTGAATCTCACATGGAGTCTGTTGTGGCATATGTCCTAAACCCCAGGACAAGGCTCAGGGAACTCCTGGGCTTGGCCCAGGAGAACCTGGCAGAAGCCCAGCAACAGAAAAAGGTCTGGTATGGCAGGAATGCTCAAGCTAGAGAGTATGCTGTAGGGCAGCAGGTAGTGGTTCTCATTCTTGTCAGGCACAGCAAGCTGCAGGCAGCTTGGGAGGGACCCTGCAAGGTGGTAAGAAAGGTAAGTGATGTTAACTACATGGTAGAACTGTTAGGCAGGAGCACACGTTGTAAAATGCTAACATGATGAAACCTTATCATGATAGGGAGGCCCTTGTGCTGAGTATTTGCAGTGGAGTGCAGGAGTCGTCTGAGGGAGATCTGGTGTCTGATCTCCTCAGTGAGGGTCTGACTGACACCTCAGTGAAAGGGGTAGCAATCTCTCAGGAGCCATCTCCCACCCAAGTTCAAGAGATCTGAGCAGTGTTACAGGAGTTTGGGGACATGTTCACTGGGAAACCAGGGTACACCCACTTGGTGCAGCACCAGGTGGATACAGGACACCAAAGGCCTATTAGGCATGCTCCTTATAGGGTGCCTGAGAGAGTCAAACAGACTCTGAGGGAGGAGATGCAGGAGATGTTGGAACTAGGGGTAATTCAAGAGTCCAACAGTATCTGGGCCTCCCCAGTGAGGCTGGTGACAAAGAAGGATGGCAGCACCAGGTTCTGTGTGGACTACAGGAAATTAAATAGTCAAACTGAGTCAGATGCTTACCCCATGCCTAGGACAGATGAAGCCCTAGAGCAGCTGGGTGGGGCTAAGTATCTTACCACCATTGATCTTACCAAGGGCTACGGGCAGGTGCCCTTGACTCCCAGTGCTAGAGAGAGGTCAGCCTGTGTGATGTTTTTTGGCTTGTATGAGTTCACAACGATGCCCTTTGGGATGAAAAATGCCCCAGCGACTTTCCAGAGGCTGGTAGATCATCTCCTACCAGGAGAAGGAGGGTTTGCCCTGGCTTATCCAGATGATATTGCCATCTACAGCCATTCCTGGCAAGAGCACCTTCAACATGTCAGGGAGGTGTTGGCCAGACTACAGAGGGCAGGGTTGACCATTAAGCCCAGCAAATGGCAGAGGTCTCCTACCTGGGACATAGAGTAGGGAGTGATATGGTCAGACCATAACCTGCCTAAATGGAAGCCATTCAGGCATGGCCTGCACCTGTTACCAAAAACCTGGTGAGGGCATTCTTAGGGACAGCAGGGCACTACAGAAAGTTAATCCCCAGTTATAGTACCATAGCTGCTCCCCTATCAGACCTGACAAGGAAAAACAGGCCAGATAATGTAGTGTGGACCACAGCATGTGAGCAGGCATTCCAGAAGCTTAAAGAAGCTTTGGGAGGACCCCCTGTGTTAGCCAGTCCAGATTACAGCAAAGTATTTGTTGTGCAGGTGGATGCTTCTAACCATGGGGCGGGGGCTGTACTTAGCCAGATTTTTTCAGAGGGAGAAGAGCACCCCAGTGGTTTATCTCAGTTGTCGGCTCCAACCCAGGGAGGAATGCTATGCAGCTGTTGAAATGGAATATCTAGCATTGTGTGGGAAGTGCAGAAACGTCAGCCTTATCTGTATGGAAAAAAATTCACTGTAGTTACAGATCACAATCCCCTAACATGGTTACGCTGAGCCAGCCAGGAAAATGCCAAGTTGCTAAGATGGAGCCTAGGGTTGCAAGCATATGGTATGTCAATGCAGCACCACAGTGGGATTAGCAGTGCCAATCCAGGTGGGCTCTAAAGACAGGGAATATGGGTAAGGTATACTCAGATAGACCTAACCATTTCAAGCAACGTTTCTCAAAGGTCACTTGAAAAACTAGCTTGAATTCTCGGGGTGGGGGGTGAAAAACTGAAAGGCAGCCAGCCCAGCTAGATAGAATTTTGTAGATAATTCTATGTCATTGTAAATATTAATATAATCCACAGGCTGTTTTACAAATGTAAGAAAACTAAATGTAAGAAAAACTGTGTTATATGTTCTGAACTTCAAAAAAGTAACCACAGTGCACCCTGCTGGAAGAAAGCTGATAAAGTAAAGCATTTTATGACTGACTGATCTCAAAGCTCGGAGACGGGATGTCTAAATGAAGGAATTCTTTCTGTTGTTTTGAGACCAGAGTTAATTGCTAGTTTTTGCATGTATGATGTCTATTGCTGTGTCTTCCTGACCAGGTGCAAGCTTACTAAGAAATGTAAATTTAGAGTTTCTGGTAGCCTGGGAACCAGAGAAGTGTCAAGAATCATGTAATCTAAAATGAGTCAGCAGTGATGTATTATCAATTTAAGAGATCTCAGAAAGAAAGAGGCAGCATTTTGCATTTGTATTCAGAACTGACAACATCACCAGCACTTGCTTGCTCTGTATGTAAGTAGGATCTTAGACTTTAGTATTTCTCTTAAAAATAGATACAAAATAGTAAGATTAGACTAGCTGTTTTCTATATTTATGTCAGACTATCCTACAGTATTGTTTTAAACTTCCTGTGTCTGAACTCTTGACTAGCACTGTATTGAATTGAGAAGATTTGCCTTGTCTTTTTATTATTTATTATTAAATATTTTTAAACCTTTCAATTGTGGCTGTTTTGTGTAGAGATAATTTAAGATATGATTTATATGCAAACACACAGATACTCCTGGGGAAGGCTGGCACAGGTTCACTAGGTATGCCCCTTCTGCCCAGGCTTTAAGGTAGTAATCCACTGCCAACAGAACCCCTACTTATCAGCTACTATAAGGTCCCTTCCCAAAGGGTTTCCAATTTTACTGTGCAATATTATTATCCAAATGGTAAGTGTGACCAGAACTTTTAAGGCTATTGGAGTGGCTTAGTACAGTATCACTAAATACATGCAAGTACTCTAGAGTTTAAATTATCTCTGCACAAAACAGCCACAGTTGAAAGGTTTAAAATATTTAATAATAAATAATAATAATAACACAAGATAAATCTTCTCAATTCAACACAGTGCTAGTCAAGAGTTCAGACACAAGAATTTTAAAATAATACTGTAGGGTAGTCTGACATAATTATAGAAAACAGCTAGTCTAATCTTACAATGTTCTATCTATTTCTAAGAGAAATACTAAAGTCTAAGATCCTACTTACATACAGAGCAAACAAGTGTTGGCGATGTTGTCAGTCCTAAAGACAAATGCAAAATGCTCTCTTTCTCTCTGAGAGCTCTTAAATTGATAATACACCACTGCTTACTCATTTTAGATTACATCATGCTTGGCACTTCTCTGGTTCCCAGGCTACCAGAAACTCTAAATTTACATTTCTTAGTAAGCCTTCACCTGATCAGGAAGCCACAGCAATAAAAGACATGTAAAATCTAGCAATTAACTCTGGTCTCAAAACAATAGAAAAAATTCCTCCATCCAGACATCCTGTCTCCGAGCTTTGAGATCAAACAGTCATAAAATGCTTTACTTTATCAGCTTTTTTCCAGCAGGATGCACTGTGGTTACATTTTTGAAGTTCAGAACATATAACACAGTTTTTCTTACATTTGTAAAATAGCCCATGGATTATATTAATATTTACAATGACATAGAATTATCTGCAGAATTCTATCTAGCTGGGCTGGCAGCCTTTCAGTTTTTCACACTCCTAACAAGGAGTCTTGGACTATGGATAGGTTTGGGAAGCGCGTTTATACTTCAGCGACCTTTGCTCTCAGGTCCCCGAATTACATGACACATTTCACAAGGTTACAGAGGGATCTGATCAAAGAGCTCTCTGTTACCGTCTCAGAAGCAATAGCTGGAGAGGCACACAACAAAGCTGTCTGCATGGCTAGCAACCCTTGAAACGATTTCTAACCCATCCATAAGGCTGATTGCCCATGCAACTGAAGGGATGATAAGAGAGGTGGGTTCAGGCATAGCCATTAGAAAGCACTCCTGGATATACTTGTGTGATTTTGTGGAGCCATTTAAAGCATCATTCGTCAGCACTCTGTGTGATGGATCATCACTATTTGGCCCCAAAGTTAAAGACATGCTTGCCAGATGTGAAAAAGATGGGAAGACTCTTTTTGCCATAGGGGTACGTTTCTCCACTCCACAGAGGCCTTACTCTAGGAAACAGAGAAGTGGAAGACTGTGGTTTAAAAAATCCCAAGTGCCTTTCCAGGATTCATGTGGCAAGGACTTCCCCCAGGGCAGAGCGGAAAGTAAAGGAAGACGCTGCACCAGAGGCACAAGTGGCCTGCAGAACCAAGGGTCCAGAGATTTCTTCTTTGGGACTTCCTACTAGAGTCCCTGATGGAAGGCCCGATTACCTTCCTCTGTAAGCAGTCGGGGGACGACTTTCTCTGCACCAGCCTGCCTGGCACTAATAACTACTGACAAATGGATGCAGGGAATAATATCCAGAGGTTACAAAATCCCACTATCTTTACTTCCAAAAAACCCAGAAAAGACTCCCAGATGTTCCACCCAGTCACAGGGAAGCAGCAGTCATAGAACTTCAAAGACTGCTCGACAAAATAGTCATCCAAAAAGTCCCACCAGACCAAATAGGATCCGGGTTTTACTCAAGGTTCTTTTTAGTGCCCAAAAAAACAGGGGACTGGAGACCCATCTTGGATCTCAGCCAGTTCAACAAGGCAGTTCAGCAAACCAAATTCCAATGGTCTCGGTACAGTCGACACTTCCATTCTTGGAAAAAGACAGTTGGATGTGCTCTGTAGACCTCCAGGACATGTGCTACCACATAAAAATTGACAAATGCTCCAGGACGTTCCTGCGCTTCTGCCCTTTGGACTCACCTCAGCTCCCAAGGTGTTCACCAAATGCATGGCAATGTTTGCAGCATGTCTGAAACTGCAAGGATTTCAAGTTTTTCCATACCTCGATAACTACCTCCTCGCCGCTACCACCAAGCATCAGTTAAAATGGGCAAGAGATTACACTGCATCTCTGTGCATCTCTAGGCATCACCATAAATTGTGAAAAGTTAAGTTTACAGCCTTCTCAACAGTTAGAATTCATCAGAGCCTGCTTAGACACAGTTACAGGAATTGCTTCACTTCCAGTAGAAAGACTACAAAGGATCAGATCCCAGGTCAGACAAATTATCCAAAACAGAAGGGTTCCAGCCAGTTTAGTCCTACAAGCATTAGGCTCAATGGCAGCCTCAAACACTCTTGTTCCCTTAGCAAGATATCACATGTGAATCTTACAATGTTTACTTGCCTCCCAATTTTCTCTTATACACCAACCAATGTCTTACCTAATCATTATTACCAATCGCTGCAAAAAGGATCTTTTGTGGTGGCTACATTCCGACCAGATTCTCTTGGAATGACCTTTCATTCTTCTGCAACCCCAAGCCGTAGTGACCACAGATGCTTCCCAGATAGGGGGAGCATAATCTGGGAAGGACAGCCCAAGGCATGTGGTCTCAACTAGAGGCCAACTTGCACATCAGTGTTCTGGAGATGAGGGCAGTGCTGTTAGCATTTCAAGCATTCCAGGATGCCCTTCCTCTGAGAACAGTAGCAATTCAAACTGACAACATGTCGGTAGTTTGGTATATCAACAAACAAGGGGGAACCAAATCTTACCCATTGTGTCAAGAGGCCCTCAGGGTTTGGTAATGGGCAATTTCTTCCAGCCACTTTCTTACAGCAATGCACATTCCGGGGAGCTCCAGTGTGATAGCAAACAAACTGAGCTGAACCATTCTCTTGCCTAACAAGTGGTCTCTCAATCCTGTGGTGGCAAAAGAGGTTTTTCATCACTAGGACCAACCTTGCTGTGATCTTTTTGGGCCCCTGCCTAAACAAGTGCAGCAGTTACTTTGCCCTAATTCCCCCTCCAGGGGGGTCATCCAGAGACCCTCTTCTACACAGTTGCCCTCCCGGCCTCCTCTATGTCTTTCCCCGACTCCTTTGAAATCCCAGTTTCTAAAGAAAGCCAAGAGGTCCAAGAACTTAATAATCCTCATTGCCCCCTTCTGGACTCGACAAGTTTGGTTTCCCTTCCTTTGGCCTCATCTTCTTTAGGAACCATGGATAATGGACACAGCTCCAGACCCACTGTCCCATCCAGAGGGCATGGTTCATCTGGACCTCTATCATCTCAAGCTCACAGCATGGTTTCTCCAATTCCCATGATTGCCAGGCATGCATCCCTTTCCTCCCCGTCCGTCAAATCATTGTAGCGCATCACAAAGGAAACTGTATCAAAGTAAATGGGAAACATTTGCAAACTGGGCCCATATGAACAAATTTCATCCTTATATGACCCCTGTTCATAAAGTCTTGGATTTTTTAGCAGACCTTTATCAATCTGGTTCTTCTACTTCAGTGATAAAATTTCATCTAGGGGCAACCTCAAACTTCCATATAGGGTTTGAGGGGTCATCCCTTGTGTCACTTAAACTTTGTAAAGCCTTTTTAAAGGGAGTTCTAATGTTAAGCCCCCATTTAAAGAACCCATTCCCCCTTGGGATCTAACACTAGTTCTCCAGTCCCTTACCTTGTCTCCCTTTGAACCGTCAGTTACTTGGGATTTAAAGTTTCTAACTTGGAAAACTTTATTTTTAATGGCTGCCACATCTGCAAGAAGGGTATCTGAACTTCAGGCTCTGTCCTCCAAACTACCCTACATAATATTTCACAAGGACAGGGTTTCCTTTAGGACTAATCCATCCTTTTCACCAAAAGTAGTCTTAAACTCTAATATCAGACACTTCAACTTCTAGTCGTTTTCCCTACTTTTTCCAGCAAAGGGGAGTACTCCCTTCATTTATTAGACATTCACAGACAGTTATGTTTTTATCTACACAGAACAAAAGACTTCCAAAAATCTGATCAGTTGTTTGTTTCCTTTTCTTTCCTTTCTTTAGGCAGTCCAGTTTCAAAAGTTACATTGGCTAAATAGCTTAGAGACTGTATTACATGTATTTGTCAGTTGAACAGGCTCCATCCTTCATGTCCTGTCAAAGCCAATTCAACTAGAGTGGTGGCAACTTCTGCAGTTTTTCTTGCCAGAGCCTCTTTAGATGACATTTGTGCAGCAGCTACTTGGGCTTCTCCTCATACCTTTATCACTCATTATAAATGGGATCAGGTCTCCAGGGGACGGGCATCATTCGGTTCTATGGTGCTCAGGAATATTCTTCCGTGAGACCTCCCAAGGTTTAGGTAACTGGGGATTCTGTCCCACAGTCCAGGATTACATGAAGATTGACAACATCAGATGAAGAAGTTGTGTCTTACCATAACTTTACATCTGTGTTGTCGATCTTCACTAATCCTTGACATCCCCTCCCTCCATCCACCAGCTTGAGACTCTTAAGGGATCGAATTCTTACAGGATTGGCTTCTTGTTACGGACACATATCTGGTCTCTTCTTCTTATATGCGATTTCTCTGCCACTAATGTAGGCAAACCCGATCTGAGGTAATTTTGAGAGGAGCATTATGGGTAAAATCCTGACTCGAGAGTTTGGGAGGCGCGAACTGAAATAAATGGCCGAGTCAGTTCCAAGTGTCAGATCCGAGCCCACAGTCAAGGATTAGTGAAGATCAACAACACAGATGGGAATGGTACGACGTAACTTCTTTATTAGCTCTCTGCACAACTAGATACTGGAGATACTTCGGCATATGACCTTAATGTCTTTGAAAATAAATGAATAAAAAATGATAGGGAGAATTGTCAATTCCTGCACCTTTGTAAAAGAGAGTAACTTGCTAAGCAGGTGCCTTACCCTCTGCTCTGAGGAGTTAGTGTTGCAAGGCATTTTTTCAATAAAATGTATTAAACTGTGTTGTCTGACATTATGCAGCATTGCATTAATTCGTGAGTTATGAGGTATAGGATAAGTGTAAGAGGCAACAGTAGAAGTGTTCTGTAGACTCAAGAGAGAGTTGAGAGAGATGAGGTGTGTCCATATGGGTGAGGCTTTTGGACAAAGCTGAGAGGAACACTAGACAGCACCACCTATAAGAATTGTCAAACTTTTATGTGGACTAATTAAAAAAAATGATGAGTAACAAGTCTAGCATCATCCATGCAACAATTTAGGAACATTGAGAAGAATGGAGCTTTAATGTCTGGCATTGTGGACTAACTGTAATAGTCTGTGATTTACAAGGGGCAGGGACAAAACTGAGAAGATATATTGAGGAATTCTGTACACTAAGGGATAGTTAAGAGATATGTCAGTGTGTGTGTCTTTATGTGTTTAAATTTGTGCATGTGTGCGGGAGAGTGAATGGGGGAGGCTGTGCCAATGCAGTACATGGGCCACCTGTGTTGACTACCACAGGAATGTGTTGATTTGCACTGGGAGTAGATAAGGACAGTTATGAGACATGCAAATTTGCTGATAATGAGGGCTTTCCTCATTGGGTCTAACAGTCTTTGAATCGCAGTTTCACATAAACAGTCCCATTCAGCCGCAGCTGTTAAAGACAGATGCGGGGTTCTTTCTGAATCCCCAGACTTATTTGTACTGCAGAAGTGATGGATACTAGAGAAAATAGACTTCAGCAGGACATTGGAATGTATAGAGAGACCATATGATGCTTAAAACAGGAATGCTAAAAACACTGACTCAGTTTTTCCTTGACTTGGTTATCTTTTAGGTGCAAATCTCTTAACAATCATTATAATCCACCCAAAATGGAAGGCAGCATATAATTTGTGATGACAAGAATGGTCCAAAAAGAATGATCCTACAAATCTAAGCTGTCATCCCAAGCCTTCACAGTAATAAGCCCGGGGATACTGTCTGAAGGACGTGATCTCAGACTACTTAATCCCAACTGGCAATGGCTTGTTAAGAGATCCATTCAGTCTCATTTACATCCTAAAATTGTGCAAGATCTTCGGGTTCCTACACTCTCTAAACGTCTTTAGTATTTTGTCGCATAGACTGCTGTGATTAGGCTGTAATTCTTGGCAGCAGGCTTATTCTGAAACACCTAGATGAGAAACTAGCTTGCACTGCTTCATTCTGTGAAATGTAATGATCATTTGCTGTTGAACACTAGGGGTATTGACAGTGGCATCCCTAAGAAATCCATGCTGTCATTGTTATCACTAAATGTGTGACAGCTACACAGTTGTATGGCACTTCTTAAACTGCCTATTCTGCACGAGTGTGGTATTTGTGCTGGTACATCTTGCTTTGCATTTTATCTTGGTTCTGTAATAGGCATAATTGGGTTGTCTGCTTGTCTAACAAGTTGCAGAATAGCTGCCTCCTTCATACTTTTTTTTTTTTTTTTACCTTTATCTTAACTATACTTTGTGACTAAGCAAGTTGCATAGCCACCCACAGGATACAGGTTAATGCTTAAAGTAATCAACTGTACACAATGAGGCTTACCCAGTTAACCAAAAGGATGACATTAGTGTGCATGTGTGTGTTCGTATTTACATACATGTATCCAGGCAGGTCACACAGTTTACCTCTAACATAAATAAATGATGACATCACAGGAAAGGCTAAGAAAAATTTCCTGTATTCTGAATAGCAGCACATCTCAGCTTTGCGGATTACAGTTCTGCAAATAGTGTTTATCTGTGGAGGAAAGATGTGTGCCAGGAATAAGAAACAGAGAAAAAATACAGTTATGCTTGAAATATTTATATTTATTCTTGTCTCAGAACAATATTGCTACAGCTTTCTTCATACAACTGTATGTAATATCAACAAGTCATACTTTTCCATTTGAAATGATCTGTGCCATTACTGGTGATGTTTTTCATTCTGTATGGAGCATCCACATGCATGCATTGTTTACAAAGTAAGCGATTCTTGTTGAAATGTTACTCTGAATGAGACTAAACAGTCTGTCAGAAAAGTAAAGCTGACTTCCTCTGTTTACAGTTGAAGTACTGAATCAGTGATTAATAGTATCTCTTCTGCCAGGTGTATTTTTTACCTGCTTTTACCCTACCGTCTTCCTTGTCTGTATGGTGCTGCTAGCAAACTTGACATAAATCCCACAGACTTGTAGGCATCTTCTCTGTTATCATTTAACAGCATAGCTTTTGATACACATGTGAAGTAAACTGTACATGCTGTCAGCATTTTATACCACTTGAAATACTGGTGCACAGAAAAGTCACTCTCTTTAGTACTATTGTAAAATTTCTATAAATATCATTCTTGCATCTTTGCAGCTGCAGCACGGAACATAAGCCAGGTCAAGAAGCAGGAGCCTGCAACATTTCAGCATGGTAAGCTTGTCAGCAAAGTTCAGGAATCTCTTCATCCATCTTGGGAAGCTAGCAAGCGGCGAAAAGAGCAACAGTCCAAAATCGCAGAATTTCAGGGAAAAAAGATAATATTTGATGACGACTGAGCTTTTGTGTTTGTTATGTTGTATTTTTGTAACACCACCTACAAAAAGGGACATTGTGTTAATGTTCTAAAGACCATTTACAAGATTTTTAATTGAAGACAATGACATTTTCTGTACTTATCAGCTAAAAGAACAATTGGTAATTGCTTTTCCACAAAGCAAGTTTTGCTACTGAGGTGAAAGTTGTGTATGTTCCATGCACAATCACCTTTATCCTTTGCAACACAGTGGGTAATAAATCGCATTTAAGTGTTTGCACTTCAGACCTTTGTTACGATATCCCAAAAAAACTTTCAGAAGTGAACAAACATTGTTGTCAACATCTGCACCAGTCAGTTGGTGTTGGAGTTGCCATGCAGTTCATGGTCATGTTAATCTCCACCTCATCATCAGCCTTCTGCTGTGTGCCACTTAATAAAGGTCCACCCCAGTCTCTGAGTACTTGTTAAAGTTCAGAGTAAAGAAACATCAATGAGCGTCTTGTTTATAACTGTACCTTCTCAAAAGTGCATGGTGTCTGTAGGGTGTCTCAGGCCTGAATATATCATTGGAGGTCTCTGAGACGATATGTAGCTTTGTGAGGACTCTTTTGATGGCACTCCCACTACACCTTGCCAGATGAGGTTGTTTGATGCAGACTGAGAAGAAAACAGTAAGAAAAGCTACAGTTCAGACCTGTGATCATCTGCTTGTTATATTGTGCATTTTAATGTTGGCATAACATCACATTAATGATGTAACAGTGCTAGAAAATTCTGGAATTTAGTTAATACCAGTATGCTGCAGTTTAAGCTCAAGCAATAATGCATTACAGGCTTAGACTTACTGGGGTTTGCTAATTCCTGAGGTGGTTTTGACGTGTGGTGTATCCTGGTGACAGCGCAGAAGTGGATTATTTCTGTTAAGCCACACAGTGGATTACTTTATTGCAGTTATACAGTAAACTAAAATATATTTTACTGTTTTGTTGTTTTTTATACATGATCTTAAGACATCTGTTAAGCCACACAGTGGAATAATTTACTGCAGTTATACAATAAACTAAAATGTATTTTACTATTTTACTGTTTTTATACAATTGATCTTTAGATATGTCATTATAGGAAGTACAATTGTCATTTATTGTTTTTGGCCAGTAATGTTGCAGGATTTCTGAATGTTTTTATAGAATACAGAGTGCATCATAGTGGCTCAGTGGTTAAAATTTGGCCTTATAGCACCAACTTCATACATTTCTTAACCTCTGGTTACTGTCAGTGTAGAGTTTACACGTTATTGAAGTATTTGCATGGATGTTTTTTGTGGTACCCATATTTTCTTATGCCTTCCAAATGCATGCTTGTTGCTTGTCTTCTGTACATCTGCTTCATATCTTAGTGTTCCAGGAAGAAGAGGGTCCACTGAGGATTAGTACAGTTACCTGCTTAAAAGAATACATTTAAAAAGACGGTATAGTGGATGTGCAGCAGTTAACATCAATAATGTATCCATTTTAAACGGTAACTATCAATGAAATAGTTTGTAATAGGTAGTGGTTATGGTAATATAGTAGTATCCATCCATTGTTCCTGGTTTATAGATGTCGTTTGTTATTACCTATGCAGCAATCATGGCTAAGACTAGCAAATGTATAGTTTGTAATGTAGAGCATAGATTCATGCATTGAAGTGTTGTTCTGTAACACCACTCATCCTTTGCATGACTAGACACCATGGTGATATCACCCTGTATGTTGTGTTTTGCTGGGAAAAATAATTTGACAGTATCCTTCTGTGCACTGTGTTACTTTTTTTTCTTTGGATTGAATTACACTAAATTTAAATTTTCATATGTGGTCTAAAGAAAGATCCTTAAAAATATACCTCATGCAGTGGTTGAAAGTGTTTTCTCCATGTTCTGCAGAACCCTGATATTTAGTATTAGGAACATAAAATGGTATCTTAGAGAACTGTAAACAAGTTAAAAGTTCAAGATTATCCTGTTTATGGCAGTGGATATCTGTGTTAACAACTCTAGACCTTTCTTAAAGCTTCATCTGCTGTTCTCTGCCGCTGCATTAGATTCTGTTATGGGCAGCTATCTAGTATTTTTATTACATGCTGGTAGCTGTAGTTTCAGTGGCGGAAAGCTATTATCAGTAGTTTCCACTGACATAAACCATAACACATTGCAAATGTTTTGATATTTCGTGCTTAGTGATTGCTGGAGCATGATGTCTAATGGGAATATAGAGTTTATTAAGAGTGTAGAACTAAAGTGAGGTAACAGATGGCACTGCTATCCTGTGTTCACCTGGCAAGGAAGCCGTATTGCCAGGTAAAGTTCATTTATTCAGGTTTGGTTCCTTGACAGGTTGTCATGTAATGACAGTCTGATATAAACAAATAGTCTTCATGGCCGCAGTTGTAGCCTGTCGTACTTAATTCATTTTAGCGTCATCAGCTTTAGTCCTATTGCCATTTTCCTTTTTGCTTTAGTGCACATTTACTCGTTGTACACCAGAGATATCTTTTCTGAAATATTTTCATCTCTAATGCAGTTATGGATTTCTGTTTAGCTGGGTTGCTTTGAAAGCTGAAAGTGAAGTGTCAAGATTGTGCTTTGCCTTGAGATTGGAAGCTGTCTGCAGTTTAAAAGTAATTGATGAGAAAAAGAAAAATTATGCATGTTGAATACTTTTATTTGCTTTTGGCTTCTATTTTTCCAGTGTTCTTAATATGCCAGAAAGGCGAAAGCTTTCTTTGCCATATGCATTCTGTGGACAGATGTCATAGTTGCATGTAAACATGTACACACATGCTGTTTCTGTTTTTTGAACTTCACACTGACAGATCCTTTGTCTACTAGTCTCTTGTCTTCCCTTCTGCCTTCTGTATGTTTGTACACATTGCTGTTGTTTTTATTTAAACATTTGCAAACCAATTGTGACTGAGACATGGAGACTGTAATGCTAATGGTGCTGTGCTGCTGTGCTCCATAGTACTGTCGAGCTAACTAGCAATTCATACATACAAGTGCTTCATGGATCAAAGGATAATCATTTTCATGTCTCTGAAGTGGATACCTAGCACAGCTGTAACAACTGCACAGAAGTACCCTCACACACACACACACACACACACACACACACACACACACACACACACACACACACACAACACCACACCACATCTCTATTGCACGGACACATACAGATGTGTGTGCACACATACAGAGGCACTCAGGCTCCTAGACAGTCGTTATCACACACACACGCACACACGCACACAGTTCCAGTCATGTCCTTCCTGTGCATGCATGCAGGCATGCAACACAAAGCTTAGTATTACTTAGCTGCTGTAAGGCTCCCTGCCTCACTGCTGCCATAGACTGTTGTGGATTAACAAACGCAGTGAAACAGCATATTCCGTCCCACTGATGTGCTCCAAAGAAGTGGATAAAGCCTGCCTATTAATCATTTTAGTCCAGAGCAAGACTCTGGGGCAGAACACACGGCTAATTTATCTTAGCCATGCCTACCCCCCCCGACTAATATATTTGCATGTGGCATTAGCCAGTAGACCACTGTAGCACTACTTGGCTTATGGTTTATAGTGCTACATTGGTCTATGACTTGCAGCCTTCTGCAGTGAGAAAGTCTCCTAGAAGTAGAACTGCATGGTACTCTTATTTGTTTCTGAACCCCACCACACCCATGTTTGTTTCTCTCAGCCAAAGCATTCTTCCTTTTTAGGTTGAGGCACATAACTAAGTAAGCACCTAGTGATGTGCATGCACTGTTGTAAAAACAATGCAGTGCACAGATGATTGCTGTGTGCACAGCACTACATAGCTTTGCTTTGAAGAGGTAGAGGAGAACATGTGGTTAAAAGCTTATCAGGGGTATAGACACATGACTACAAACACGGTAATTACAAAACAGAAAACAAACATGCTTAAAATGATTTTACCATCCCACCAGTGAGAAACATCTTGCTTTGCATTCAGCCACATCACTATATTAGAAAATTGCATTGCGAGGGAAAATACCATATAGCATAATGCATTGCTTTTTTGTGTTTCAGGCCAAGCGAACACCTGCTTTGTGTTAGTTGCTTCCTGTCCTGATAAATTTCCATCACTTGTCCTATAATTTTCCAAATGTTAGCTACAAGCCTTGTAACTTCTCAGTTGTTGTTATAGTCTTATCTGCCTCCTGGCTTATCACCACCATATGTTGTTTCCCTCTATCTTAATTTCTGTTTTTTCTTGTAGCAGTAGACATAATAAACTTGCAATCTATAGACCCAGAACCATGGCTTGAAGTATGTTTCTGATTGTGAATGAGGTTTTATTTACCGTTTCATTTTTGGTCTCTCAAGCGTTGAAGGGATTTACTTGTCTAGCATTGGATCTATTCTTGATGGAAATGATAGATGCAGTCCAGACAGGTCTATACAACAGTGCTGCCACAGACATATATACTGCTTTGAA
This sequence comes from Protopterus annectens, assembly GCF_019279795.1. NCBI lineage: Eukaryota > Metazoa > Chordata > Ceratodontiformes > Protopteridae > Protopterus > Protopterus annectens. Next base: position 262,579,621 of record NC_056728.1, read on the forward strand.
GTAAACACAATTGTACTTTCAAACTGTTCATGATCAAGTCGAGTTTCCAGAGACAACCAAAAATAATGGTTCAAGTTCTCTTGAGAGTGACTTGATGTGTCTTACCAACTTTTGCAGTCTCAGTAGCTCAACAGGTGCACACTTGCCTTTGATGCAGAATGCTGTAGGTTCCATTCCCAACCAGGTAGCTGGGATGTTTTGATATTAACACTGCAGTGCACCATAATGAGGGTGCTGCACTCCTGAGTGCGCCATCCTTCAGATGAGATATTAAACCAAGGCCCCAGCTGCCTGAGTCAGTGGTAACTTAAGTGGATGTAAAAGATCCCATGGCAAGTATCAAAAGAGTGTGGGAAGTTCTCCAATGCCTGGACAAATTTCCTTTAGTCAGTTTGAATACTACCTCAGGTGTTCTCTGAAAAGATTCTGTTTGCCTAGTGGACCAGTTTCATCTTAAGATAATTTCTTGGCTGGGGTTGCCGTTTGTGTGGAGTCTACATTTTCTCCCCGCAATTGCATAGGTTTTCTCTAGGTATTACGATTTCCTCCCACCTCCCAAAGACATATGTAGTAGGTTGATTGTTCTTCTTTCGGCTTTTCCCGGTTAGGGGTCGCCACAGAGGAACTCCGGTAAGCTAATGATCAGCAGTAGATTTTTTATGGGTGCCGAGGTGCCAGCTCGACGCCCAACCTTCAACGAAGGCACGTCCATTCTACCCATGTCTTTCGAACACCACTCAACCGCGGGGAGGACATGCAGACTCCACAGAAGGCGCTCCAGCAGGGAATCGAACAGGAGAACCTCTTGCTGTGAGGCAACGACGCTACCGCTGCACCACTGCGGCATATGTAGTAGGCTGGTTAATAACTTGAAATTCTGCGTGTGTGTGTGTGTGTGTGTGTGTGTGTGTGTGTGTGTGTGTGTGTGTGTGTGTGTGTGTGTGCGCGCGTGTGTGTGTGTCTTTTTCTCTCATGTGATGGAAAAGCCCTCAATCTCCTTCTGATTCCTCTATGTATGGTGTCAGCTGTTCACAAGGTCACTATAAGAATCAGGTGCTATTTATAAGAATGGAAGGCATGATATCCTTCATCAAGGTGTTTTTTTATGTAATTTTCTTTCAGCTCTTGATCATCTCTGATAGAAGCTAAAGGCTTTAGTGTGAGGGGATGCTTTTATTAATAAGCTCATTGCCAGTTTTCTTAACATATTCTTATTGCCTTTTTGGATCGTAGTTCATTCTTCTAGAGGCCTCTATGTGCTGACTAAATTAATAGTTGATATTTGTCATATCTACTTTGACAAGACCATTTGTACATGGATTTCTTTATTAGTGTACTTTACTTTACTCATGGTTTTTCAGTTATGATATTCTCTGGTTGATATTCTGCACTTATAGCTGTGACCAGTGGACTTTCTTGTCAGTAGGCTCAGCATGTCACCATATGTATGCTGATCTCCTTCACTGATGACTGTATTCTGTGTGGCATATTACTCTTTCAGTCCTAGAATTACTGACATCTTTGCACAATCATATTATTACCAGGGCTTGTTGTGACCTTTCTGCAAGTGCTAGCATTTGGCAGCTTTATGAATTTCCTCAGTGCACTGTCCATTGGTAATTTTGCATCATGTATGCTTCTGACCCCATTAAGACCTTTTGTTTCCCCAAGAACTAAAATTAAGTCAGTTCCAAGGTATCCACTGCAGCTTGTGTGTTTATATGTAGAGTCAGCATCAAGAGGACACTAAGTCTAGCAAGTGGGATCTTCTACATAGTTCTTCTTGGAGGGGGTGTAACATAGCACCTTCTTCTGTGGGAGTTTTGCTTCAGTTGGACCATGCTAATGTTTCCCTTGTCTGGTTTAAGGTGAATGTGTGTCTCCAAAGCTCCCATTTCTTTATCATTAACTCATGATGTATAGATCTTGTTGGTGCAGCAAGCTGCTCTAACAATTACAATGCCCATGTGTGATCCTGTAAACAAGACCTTCATACGGTTTGCTTCTTTTGCCTCAAGTCTCCGTACTACTGTGCTGGTACTAAAACATGACTAACTTTCAGTGCTGATTGAAACTTGATGTATTATTTAAACAACTTCATCAGATGGAGACAAATGCATACCTAGAGTCAAAAGAACACTTATTAAAAATATATTCATCAAAATAATTGAACAATTAGTTAATTAAAAGGAACAAGGTACTTAAACATTTAAAGGCTAGACACCCTTTTCATAATGCATTCAACACATACATTAAATATAATGAATTCCCCCCACACAGTCCTATTACTTTAATGAATTAATAAATTAATATTAATATCAAAAATTAATAAAAACTTTATAATAACTTAATCTAATAAAAACATACTAAATTCTTTAATACAACCAACTAAAGCATTACAGCATGTGGTATCCTATACTACCAACACTTTATAATGTAAACTGATTTTAATATACATTTAAAATAAGGTAAAATATAGAGGAATAAAAATACAAGATCTCAAAAAGAAAAACAAGGTCTTATAATTGAAGAATGCTTAGCTGATCTCAGCTGTAAGTACAGGGAAATGCTAAAGAGATGTGACTGCATAATTTAAACCTGGAGGTTAAATAAATCCATTGCTCATAGTCACAGAGGAGATCCTGTTAAACTGCAAAGATATAGTTTGTGTAGTGCTATGTAACACAAGAGCTCATTTGTCAAGAGATATACCTTGTATAATAGATGACAATGCAATGGCTTCCCTAGCCTTAGAATTTGTACATAGTTTGTGTAATAGGAAAGCATTACTGCAGCAGATAGGAAGAGTGCGTCAGAAATCATGTAAAGTGGAGAAAGTTCCTAATTTAACTTTGGAAAACATTGATTTAACTTGTTTTCCACTACAAATTGTATATTTATATACAGAAGGGTTATTGATTCTGCAACAGAGAATACTGTATTAGATTTCAACACTGTTAATAACTTATGTGATTTAAGTAGAGCAACAATCTGGCTCATACTTCTCTGAGTGATATTTATTGGGTAAACCAAGAAAATTTTGTACAAAATCTGCATCGCTAGTAAGACTCCCTCCTTTATTTCCAGCATAATTTTGGAATGTTTCAGAGCTTAATGCTGTGTTTTTGCCTAGAACTCAGAACTCGGTTGAAGCCTGGCACTGGAGGTTAAAATGTATAATAGGATGTCATGCCATTGATCTTTGTGTCCTTATTACAGCTTTAGTTAGAGAACAGAACAGGATAGAAGAGCTAAGAGTTCAAATGTCAGCTGGTTGCCCACCTTCCCCAAAGAAATGGAAACTAATCACCTGTCACTGTCAGTTTGAAGCAGTACTTCAAAGTAAACAAAGCTTACAATACTGTTGAGTTCCTTAAAGCGATCGCTAGATTATTAAAGATATAACAGTTAAATTTTGAACTAAGTTGACAACATGTTTTCGTTTGAAAAATATGCATTAAAGAAGATAAATTGTCTCCTGAAGTATGCAGGAATGTGGAAAACTGTTGAAGTGTTGGTTTAGAAGTAAATTGTCTTCACTTTTTCAGGTGTTTTGCAACAGTGAAGAGCAGGAACGTAATGTTTGCTTATCGTTTTTCGATATTTTAAAAGTCAAGTTTTTAAAAATTCAGGAAATTCAGTTTCGCCTTTATGGTCTCTATCTTGTGACGTTCAGGGTAATGGTAATACAGGATTTGAAAGTGTACCCGTTAAATCACCACATCTGCTAGCATGCTGTGTACTGACCTTGCTCTCTTCTCTATGAATAATAGAGTTAATTTGACATTTCCACCACCTTTCATCCTTTGTCAAGCATACCCATACCTCACCATGCTGGAAGGCTCACTTCTCAGTTCCATCTCCATGGAAAAATGGTAATGTACTGGTCCTTTAGAATTCTTCCCCTAGACTTTGTGCTCCAGTGAGATGGTCTCATGCACACTCACAGATATAGGGAAGGAGTTCTTGGCTCTAAATTTGTAATGTCACTACCACTAGAAGTAGAGAACTTGTTTTATGCATAGAGTTTAGTGACTGCCCATGTCAGATAATTCTATCTAGCATGAATATTTGGAGTAGGCCTCATCCATGTAGATCTTGCTGACGCAGGCCTCCTTTATGCCAGCTAGATAAACTGTGGATAGTATTGTACGCCAGCATCTTTTTAGGAAAATAAAGCCTCTTAAAACCTTGACTGGTAGCCTTTGTTGAGCACTCCTACATTGTGTCATCTCCTTGTCACACCACTTATTGGTAGTGCATGGGAACACATAAATCATTAGACACTCCAGAACAAGTTTTCCATCATCCAGTCTTTAGTTTTCACTCTAATTTGAGATGAAGTAAAAGTTGCTTCCTTTTGAAACAGCTGACAGGGAGTCTTTTTGTCTCAGTAAACTGTATATTATCATCCTTTTTGAGAGCCTTAGGATTATGAGAGAACCCTGTAGCTGATGGAAAACTATTAGTTATCCTAAAGAAAAGGTGCAATGTCTCAGTCAGAGTTGTTCAACTAACACACTGCCTTACTGGCTTTCAGATAGTGGTGCCTTGCTACCCTCATCTGACAGTCTATTAAACCTTAGAGCCCTTCCCAGTGCTTGTTGGTGGGTATGAGAAACCAATCACCTTGACAGCACTGGGACTGCCTTAGACACCCACAGACAGGACCCTTTCAGTTTTTCTAGGGCCCAACAGGAAGAGAAGATGGAAATGCAAACTTTACAAACACCCATTGTTCAAACCAAAAACCACACACACATAACAATAGAGGCATTGGAGCAGTGCTCAACAACAATCCAAACACAAAACTATGTACATCTAAAAAGAGGGTAGTGGATGGGTACTGCCAGTAAGGCAGTGTGTTCTACAAACATCTACTGTTAGATGTAAGTAGGGCTTACACAACTCTACTATTTTCAACTAATACACTGCCTTACTGATGTTTGGGTAGATTCCAAAGCTTACCAACCTGAGAGGAGGAAGTATAAGGTTCTAGGAGCCCCTGGAGAATGGCTGTAGTGAAGCCTGCTGTGGATCAAGAAAAGGCATCCAGCTTTTCGTACTTTGTAAAGTAATGGACAGAGGACCAAGTTGCAGCATGTAAAATACAAAGTCCACCCATTTCCACTACCCCAATAAAGAGGTAAAATCCCTGGAGGAATGTAGGACCACAGAGCATAGGAGATTACTAGGGTATCAACACAGATGTCATTATAAGCCTAGCTGTTTCAACCCAATTTAATACCATAGAGGTACTAGTGAATACTCAAGATTGCATTTAGTGATGACTGCCCATGTCCAGGAGGATTGTGGGTGCTATCCCTTTACGAATTTATGGTGCCTCATCCACTCATGCAGGATCCTCTTGAACAGTGTCATCATAGAGGTGCTGCATTTCACATGAATTGGTAGCCTGTTCCAAAGACGTGGCAGTCACCGGGAGATAAATCTGTCCCTCCAGCATGTCCTGTTTAAGTCGTAGGCCATATTTAAGTCCCTGGAATGGGTAGCCCTAGACTCATCTGATATATGGATATGCAATAAGTTCATTAGGTTTGGGTCTTGGGTTGCTCTGTTGGCCAGGCATAAGTCTCCCCTAAGAAGTCTGTATGATACGGAGTATAGTGACAGGGATTTAAGTTGGTCCGTGTAAGGCACATGCTGGAGGCCCTTGATCTTCTTGGTTAGAAACTTAGACGGTCTCTCTAATTGCTGTAGGTGCTTAGTACAGTACAGTAGACTGGTTTGTTATACTCAGTTACTGTCCAGATAAGTGTCAAGTATGGGGGGGGGGAGGTTATAATTTCTTTTGCTGTGGAGCCGATATTTTTACTAATCAAGTGAGCTATGTGAAAAGCTTTCTTTACAATATTCCTCTTAATGGAGATACACGAGTGGTATGTTTCTCAATCACAACGATTTTGATTCTGGTTCTTTTATGTATGGTTTTCTTCCAGTAGGTCCAGAAAGGTTTGTGTCTTTCGGCTTTTCCCAGTTAGAAATCGTCACAGCGAAACTCCGGTTCGCTAATGATTGGCAGTATATTTTTTCGTGTTGGCTTGCTGGGCCTAACGCACAACCTTCAACGAAGGAACGCCCATTCACGCATGTCGACACACAGAAGACACTCTGAGAATCAAACGGGCAATGTCTAACTGTGAGGCGACAACGCTACCGCAGCACCACCACAATCTTAAACTGTTCTTACTAGAATTGTGGTTTTCTGGTAGATCACTGGGGCACTAACTGATGACCTGTGCCCATGCCTCACAGCTACACAATTTTCACAGAAGTGTCTCTATTTTGGGGACTTTGTCCTGAATGACTGTGCACAGATTTCTTGAGTTTGGAAGCTGATTCCTTCTCCCTTTCAGGAAGCACAGTGACACAGCTGAAAGGGTTGTGCCTTGGCCTCGGCAGGCAAGGGTTGACACTCACTTCCCGACACTTCCTTGATGGTATGGTATTCTTTCTTATGTCTGTATCTTTACTCCTGGTTGGAGGTGTGGACCATTGTGCCATGTCATATCTCCATGAAGTTTACTCTTTAGACCTTGTGTTTTCCCCTGGTCCAGGATACAGATCTATCTCTGAGCCTTGCATACAATCATACCTCTCAACCATACCAAATTCCTCTGCATTTACCGATTTTGAGGTCCAAATAATGAGGTGCCATGAATTCCCAAGTGGCCATCTTTATTCCCAAATTTCCTGGCTTTTTTTTTTTTCTGGCAATTTTCTGCTGATGTCATCACGTGCATAGGTGTGTGCGATGACATCAGCTTTCTGAGCAGCCTGTCATAATTTGGCTGAGGGCTTGAGGGGTGTGACTGACTGACGTAATGTTTATGGGCAACAACAGTGTAAGTAGTGTGCGCGTGTTGACTGCAGGTCCTAGCATAGTTTCCCCAGCTCCTGCAGGTAAGGAAAACAAGTAAAAATAAAAACAAAAGGGACTTAGCATTTTTAGCTGTTAGAGTTCCATTCTGCGGTAGCGTTGTCGCCTCACAGTTAGACGTTGTCCTGTTCGATTCTCAGCTAGAGCGTCTTCTGTGTGGAGACATGCGTGAATGGGCATACCTTCGTTGAAGGTTTTGCATCAGAGCTGACAGTTCGGCATGTAAAAATCTACTGCCAATCATTAGCAGACCGGAGTTCCGCTGTGGCAACCCCTAACCGGGAAAAGCCAAAAGACACAACAACAAAGAGTTCCATTCAGTCAGCATAGCACTTTTAGCTCTTGAGTTCCATTCTTTACGGTCCAGATGTTATGATTACTTTTAGAGACTTAGCACTTTTAGCTATTAAGAGTTATGTTTGCAGTGCAGTTAATTCAGACTGATTACTTAGCACTTTTAGCTGTTAAGAGTTCCGTAACTTCCGTATCAGACGTTTTGTCTTCCCGAATTGCTGGTCCATTCATGTGCAAAGAATGGGGAACGGGTTCATTCTGTCATTGGAATTGCTGCTGCATTTATTGATTAGTTTCAGCTGTGTGTAAGGAAGCTGTATTCATCGATTTTTAGCTGTTAAGAGTTCCGATGTGCTTCATGTTTCACTGTTGCAGTCATTACATTTGGGTAATCTGCTGGCAGATTGCCCTCAGTCGGCCTGATTAACAAAGTCTTGGGTCCTGTGTCGGTTGCTGTCCTTTCTTCCATGACGTCAGGGGTATAAAACATGCAGCCGATGCCATTACATCAGTCTTTCTTGCCGTGCCCAAAGCAGAAGCAGTTCGCAAGTGCCGGTCGGCCGACTCCTGAAATTTTCATTTTCAAGTTTCAGAACCGAAGTCTTCAACTTAAAGCAAAGTACTCCATTGGGAAAACTTTTTCTTGCTCCTTACCAATGTCAGTAAAAGTTAATAATTGCATTACTTATGGAAAGCAAATACCTCATAAAGATTTTCATTCGTACTGTATTCCTTGCTTAGGCCCTGACCACGACGTACCTTGCTGTCTGTTTTATGCTTTATTTAATCAGCACACTATCCGTCGTTGGTACATTCTTGCCTCTTAATATTTCAGTTCTCAGTTTAATTATCCAGAAATGTTTTTGGTTAGCCATCCGACTACCGGGATTTCGAAAAAATGCAAATATAAAGACAGAGACAGGCCGCTGAGGTCCAAAACTGCCAATAACGCTTCTCCTAAGCCAGTCGCCAGTTCGCCGGTACTCAGTGAGGTGCTTTCGCAGCCCCTGATACCCACTACTTCTGATTCGCAGGCCTCTACTGAGACCCATTCGGAGTCTGGTATGCCGAGAGATACTTCAACTATGGAACCCGTGGATGTCTCTACCTTGGATGGGTCCGGACTTGCATATTAAATCGACACCGCCTTCATTACTAAGGCCTAAATCTCGATCCATGTCTAAAAAACCGATGCCCAGGCCACATGCTCAGGCCCCTATGCCTAAAAAACAAATGATAAAAATGGTTGAAGATCTAATTACTCTAATCAGGGGTAGTCAACCCCCCCCCCCCCTCCCCAAGATGCCTAGGGCTGAGCTTGATTATGAATCTTCTGATCAAGATTCTGTTTCTTCTGACTCTTCTGATGACCTGGATTTGTCCATACCTACTTATGAGGATTCTGATGCAGAGGATTCCATTCCCTCTGCTTCCCCTCCTGAGGATTTTTCTTTTGGGGAAACTTTACATACTTTTCCTTCTTCTTCCTCAGCGTAGGCCTTTGACTATACCTCCTGTACTAGACATTGTTGATGATGTGTTCTCGGAATCCAGTTTGGCCCCTGATTCCATGCCTCTAGCTCCTAGTAAACCTGTCAGATACTACAGGGTTCCTGAGTCCCACAAGTTCATTTTCACAAATCCTGTTGCAGATCCAGAGACCATTTCTCGGTGGCCCAAGGGGATTAAGGCTTCTACTGCAAAAAATCCTACCCCTTCTAATAGAGACTCCAGGGTGCTGGATAGATGGGGTAAAAAGGTTTATACGTCTGCAACCTTGGCAGTCAGAGCTTTAAACTGCCAATTTCATATGTTAAAATATCAACAGCATATTATTGGACTGCTTAAACAGAAAATGATGTTGGTTCCTGACTGTGTGGAAAATAAAGATTTACAGGATTTAATGGATTCTGCTGAACAAGTTGAAAAACATACTTTGCAATGTGGGTTTGATTCTTTAGAAGCCTCTTGCAGAGCTACTGTTACTGGGTCTGTGCTTAGAAGGCATGCTTGGCTTAAGGAGCAATCTTTGCCTGATCATGTTAAAGCTAAAATTGTTGGATGCTCCTTTAAATCAGGACCGCCTGTTTGGCAGTAAGGCTGAAGAAGTTCTTAAAAAGGTGGAAGATAAAGCTAAATCTATACAAACTGTTAAAGACTTTTTACAAGTGCAAACTCCAAGATTTAGTCAGCACTGGCCTACTAAGAATTGGTCCTTTCAGTCCCTTCCAGGTCCTCTCGAGCCAAACCCAGACAGAGCAAAAACCCCAGGTTTCAGTCCCAGGGGACTCTCAGAACTAAGCAGTGGGGGGCCTTCACTTACAAATCTGAAAATAGCAAGTCCCCCCCTTTGGTAAACAGTTTCAATGACTTCCTTTTAAAATTTCCAAGCACTTATCTTTTGACCGCCCGTTTGGGGGAAAGATTACTCTTCATGCAAAGAACTGGGAACTCATAACCCAGGACAAATGGGTTTTAAATATAGTGTTCCAGGGATACAGATTACACTTCCACATATTGCCAATACCAAGTGGGTGGCCAGACCTGCCCCCAAACAGTGGGCAGAGGCTCAAAAACATGTACTTTTCCTCTTAAACATGGGGGCTATTCAACTGGTACCAGAAGAGGAAAAGGGACAAGGTTTCTATTCCAGGCTTTTTCTGGTGCCCAGAAAAGACAAATCATGGCGTCCAGTCCTGGACCTGTCTACGCTAAACACATTTCTGGAGATTCCAAAATTCAAGATGCTGACTCTTTACCAATTACTTCATATGCTAGGCAAAGACGCCTGGTTGGCAACTCTAGATTTAAAAGAAGCATACCTGCACATCCCAATCAAGGAATCTTGCAGAAGATACCTACGCTTCAAAGCAGGCTACTTGCATTATCAGTTCTCTGCACTGCCCTTTGGCTTGTCTACTGCACCCAGGGTGTTCACAAAGTGCCTGGCTCCAGTTATTGCATTTTGCAGGCAAAGAAATATTCAAATATATCCATACCTGGACGATTGTCTAATTCAGGCAGAAAACCAGGGCATACTTTTAAATCATCTGGCACTTGTAAAAAGGGTTCTAACTTGTCTGGGGTACACCATAAATGAAAATAAATCGCAGCTGGTACCCTGTCAACAGATTACATTCCTGGGTGCAAGCTTGAATACAACTGCCCAGATGGCTTTCCTCATGCCAGAAAAGCAAATTTATTTGGTAACTTACTTCAAACAAGTGGCCACAAAAACCCTGCTATCTGCAAGACAAATAGTGCAAGCCTTGGGGTTCATGGCCTTCTACATTCTTCTAATTCCATATGCAAGACTGCATATGAGGAAACTATAGTGGTATCTAAAAAGTTTATGGAGTCAACATTGTCACAGTCTGGAAGCAGTGATTCCTATCATACCTTGCCTACGCCTGGAGTTCCTATGGTGGGCAGAGGCCTGCCACCAAAACAAGGGACTACCATTCACACTACCCCCTGCCGCCCAAACCCTAACTACAGATGCATCAGAGTATGCATGGGGGCTCACCTGGCTGGGAAGTGCATTCAAGGCAAATGGAACCCAAATCAAATGCACTTACATATCAATCAAAAAGAAATGTTAGCTGTACATAATGCTCTGACAGCCTTCAAGGACTACATTCTTCTAGGACAACTAATGGTAAAGGCGGACAACACCACGGTTATGTGGTACATAAACAAACAGGGGGGTACACATTCCTACCCCCTCTGCAGACTAGCCATGGCATTGTGGAACACAGCCTTGAGCTACTAAGTGCACCTACAAGCTCAGTTCCTGCCAGGAAAATTGAATATATTGGCAGACGGACTAAGCAGAAACCTCATGGACCCGCACGAGTGGAAACTGGAACCACGGATTTTCAACATGTTGACAAGCAAATGGGGGAGCCCAGACATAGATCTATTTGCCTCCACCCAGAACTACCAGTTGGACAAGTTTTGCACAAGGACTCCCCACAAACACAAGCCTGGAAAGTGGATGCTCTGTCCTTCAGCTGGAAAAACCTATCAGTCTACGCCATTCCCCCCTCTGCCTCTGCTCTCTAAAGTTCTACTAAAAGTCAAACAGGACAAACCAAGGATGATTTTGATTGCTCCAGACTGGCCGCACCAACGCTGTACCCCCTCCTGCGCAGTGTGTCGCAAATATCTTCATGGCACCTGCCTCAGACCCCTTCCCTGCTGTCTCAGCAGGAGAACCAAATTCTGCACCCTTAGCTTCCAACATTGAACCTTGCAGCCTGGCTAATCAGTTAAATTCACCCTTATCATCTCTCAGCAAACCTGTGATGGATGTCATCTTGGAGGCAAGGAGACCTAGTACTAGAAAATCTTATGCTGACAAATGGAAAAGATTCTGTGCCTGGAAGCAATCTTTAGGAATGAGCACAGCAGCACCCAATTTACCTCAGATTTTGCAATACTTGACTGAGATGCTTCACAAGGGTCTGTCTTTTTCCTCCATTAAAATCCACGCCTCAGCTATTTCAGCTCATTATAAGATAGAACCTCCCCTCTTCTCTCATCTTCTGTAGTATCTCAGAGGGGCAAAAAACGTGAGACCACCCACGAGAGCTCCTACCCCAGCCTGGGACCTTAACTTTGTTTTGGAGAAACTCCCTCTACCTCCTTTTGAACCAGCTGCTTCTGCATAGTTAAAATGTCTTTCTTGGAAAACAGCCTTCCTTTTATCCTTTTAGCAATTACTTCAGCTAGAAGGATATCTGAATTACAGGCCCTTATGGCAGTGGAGCCATTCATCATCTTTCATGCGGACAGGGTATCTCTCAGTACCAATCCATCCTTCATGCCCAAGGTAGTTTCCAGTGTGTCTCTTAATCAGTCCATTCATTTGCCAACCATCTTTCCCAATCCTCAGAACAAAGGGGAACGGATTCTGCATTCCTTGGATGTGCACAGACAACTTAGATTGTACTTTCCCGAAGAAAATCTGAACAACTGCTGGTAGCATTTGCTGCAGGGGCAGAGGGGAAGGCTATTCCAAAACAAACCATTTCTAAATGGATAAGCCATTGCATTAATTTCTGCTATAAGCACCATGGAAAACCTATCCCCCAGGGGATCAGATCTCACTCCACCAGGGCTGCATCTACTTCTGCAGCCTTTCTCAGAGGTGTTCCTACCAGGGACAACCAGGAAGCTGCTACCTGGAGCTCTGTACATACTTTCACCAAGCATTATCATTTACCAATTTTCTCTAAATCCAGAGCTGGCTTTGCCACTGCTGTCTTGCAGGGCCTTATAGATGGCCCTAATGCTGTATAAACTCCTCCTCCCAACCATAGCTTTGGGAATCTACCCAAATGTAATGACTGCAACTGTGAAACATGAAGAACATAGTATAGTTGTGTACACTTACCATAAATGTAGATGTTTGAGTGTATTCATAAGTAGGTACTAGGCTATTGGCCCTGGGGCCTATACAAGCCCAGCCAAAAAGGTACCCTGGCTTTTGCCACCCAAGAAAATTATTTTCCTGTGCCACTGTCAAGAAGAGCCACAGAGGTGAATTTCCAATTTCCCATCCAATCATCAAGATTTTTCTTAAACAGTACTAATGAGGAGCTTTGTTTGATATAGATGGGTAGTTTATTCCAGAGTATGGGAAGTCTCTGGGACAGGAATCTTTCCCTCCGGCATGTTCTGTTTATTGTGGTGACAGGGTTTAGGTCCCTAGAGCCTCTAGCTCGGAGGGATTGGGATTTCTTTAAGTGGAGCATGACCAACAGCTCTGGGTTTGACATAGTTTTGTATGTTAGACAGAGATCACCTCTGAGTAGGTGATATGCGACGGAGTAAAGCTGAGGTTTTTTGAGACGGTCTGCATAGGGCATCTGTTTGAGGCCAGTAATCCTCTTTGTGAGGTATTTCTGCTGCCTTTCCAGTTGTTGTAGATGTCTTGTGAGGTACATAGCAAAAGGGGCATTGTACTCTATAATGGGTCTAATGAGTGATGAGTAAAGGGGAACAATGACCTCTTTTTTTCTGGATGAGAAACCTTTTGTGATGAGGTGTGCCATGTAGAAGGATTTCCTGACTACTGTGGTGATGTGATTATCAAAGGAGAGACTACTGTCCACCTGTGTCCCAAGGTCTCTTAGCACACTTTCGGTGTTAAGTATACTACCGCCTATGTTGTAGTTCATGGGTACAGAGTTTTTACCAAAGGGGATAACAATGCACTTTTTGGCAATGAGCTTGAGGCCATGGCTTTGACACCAGGCATCTGTCTCAGTGAGGCCCTTTTGTAGGATGTCCACATCGTTAGGAGTTTTGATTATGGCTCCTAGTTTGTAGTCATCTGCGAACTTTGTTAGCCAAAGGCCTTCTGTGTTAGCCTGTACTTCAGAGAAGTAGATACCAAACAGGAGAGGACCCAGGACTGAACCCTGTGGTACTCCACTTGTCACTGGTCTGAAGTCGGATTTGGATTCTGCTACTTTCACAATGTGGGTTCTGTCAGTGAGCCAGTTGGCAACCTGTCTTGTGACACAGGGATTTATACCTAGTTTAGTGAGTTTATCTATAATTCCAGAGTGGGGGATGGTGTCGAAAATCTTGGCAAGATCTAGATAGGCTGTGTGAACCACCTTATCCATGTCTACGGCTTTGGTGACTGCTTCAAAGAAGTCTATCAGGTTTAGGAGACATGATCTGCCTTTTACAAACCCGAACTGAGTAGGGTCCAGAGTTTGGAGATTACCAATGTCTTTGTTTATAAGTTCCATGATGATACGTTCTATGGCCTTGCAGACCAGGCTCGTCAGGCTAATGGGGCGGTAGTTCCCGAGGTCTGTGGTTGCTCCCCCCTTGTGGAGTGGGATAACTGTCACTGTGCGCCGTTCAGCAGGCACAAAGCCTGAGGTGAGGCTATGCTTGAACATGGTACTTAGGAGGGGTGCCTGTTCATTCTGTAGTTCATGCAGAATGCAGCCGGGATGTTGTCTGGTCCCATGGATGCTGTGTTTTTGACTTTGGAGAGTGTGGTTATTACCTGTGCAGCCGTGATTACAGGAACTTTGCATTCTTCCGGTATAGAGATTGGCTCTTTAGGGGGTGAGAGGGGGATAAAGTTAGCACTGAACCTATCTGCCAGGATGTTGGCAATATCAGTTGGGTCTGTATATTTAGTGCCATTGTGCTGTAACTCAGAGCAGATCTGAGTGTTGCCATTGAGATTCTTGAAATAGCTATAGAATGCTTTGTGTTTGTCTTTAGAATCAGTGACGATTTTGTTTTCGTAACTAGCTTTGGATAATTTTAGCAGGGATCGCAGCTTCTTACTGAGGCTGACCAGGGAGCTCTACTCTCTTTTGCAACAGTTTCTTCCTTCTGTTGTATAGTTTGTTTATGGCAGGGGACCACCAGATTGGCTTCCTTTTTTTGGAGGATAGCATCTTGGTTCTGTTTGGGATAGCATGATCCACGATTCACTATTGCAGTCCTGGTTACCCTCCCTCCAGCCCACTAGTTTTTTTTTTTTCTGGCTGTAGCTCTACTTTACTATGCTTAAAAGCCCTTTTGGTGTATTTGCTTTTTGTTTGAGGTATACTTTTGTGTTTTTATGTTTATTTGCTCCCCATTAGGGGGGGCACTTGACATTTGGGGCAAGAAAAACTGATGGTGTCGGCTGCATGTTTTATACCTCTGATGACCTGACGTCATGGAAGAAGGCACAGCAACTGACGCAAGACCCAAGACTTTGTTAATCAGGCCGACTGAGGGCAACCTGCCAGCAGATTACCCAAATGTAATGACTGCAACAGTGAATACACTTGAACATCTACATTTATGGTAAGTGTGCACAACTATACTTTCTTTCCAATCCAGATGTTATGTAGTGTATTTTTGCAGAGCAGACAGGTAAGGTTTCATGTGTGTGTCCGCTCCAAGTCAGAAATCTTGGTTTATCTATTTAAGCAGAATTAATCTATATGTGCAGGGCAGATCCATAAAAAGAATTGTATGCTGTCTGATACTATGGGCCCAGCTGATAATAGAAATGTGTATGTGTATTTACCGCTAAAGGCAAGCAAATATTCAGTGCAGTGTATCTATATTTGTGTAGAGCAGAGCAGAGAGGTAAGGTTCTCTGTGTGTGTCCTCTCCAAGTCAGAAGTCTTGGCTTATCTGTTTAAGCAAAGTTTATCTATATGTGCAGAGCAGATCCGTGTGTGTGTGTGTCCTCGGCCAGTCAGCTAAACAGCAGAAATCTGACATCTATTGAGAGTGGTTTATGTAAGCAGAGTTATTTATGTGTGGTTTATCAGACATCTTTGTTTATCTATTTAAGCAGAGTTAATCTATATGTGCAGGGCAGATCAGTGTGTGTGTCTGCTCCCGTTTATTGCTGCCAGTCGGCTAAATGGCAGAAATCTGACATCTGTTGAGAGTGGAGTGGTTTATTTAAGCAGAATCTGACATCTATTGAGAGTGGTTTATTTAAGCAGCAGAGTTAATCTATAAGTGCAGGGCAGATCCATGTGTGTATCCGCTACAGAATCTGCCATCTATTGAGAGGGGTTTATTTAAGCAGAATCTGACATCATCTGTTGAGAGTGGTTTATTTAAGCAGAGGTGGGTGTTATTGAGAGTGGTTTATTTAAGCAGAGGTGTGTGTGTGTGTAAGGTACAAGGAGCAAGATCCTGAATTCCCTACCCATACCACCACTTGTCTGGCTCGTATATCTTTTGGTCTGTTCCTCTTAAAATATGTGGTTTTCTAGCAAATTCGCGAGAACTGAATTCACTATCTTTCAGGAAAGGCATGGTAACAAAAAATATCTTATTTTAGCAACTTTCCAAGATTATACAAGCAATGTTTAAAATGTGTCCCTGCAATAACCTTGTTACTTGAGAAGTTGCCAGACTTGGCCAGTATATCAAGCACCTGCTGTAAGCCCCTCTCAGAATCAGTGTAATCAAAATATCATCCTTGAACAAGGATACATCTCTTATTTTGTCTCACTGCAGGCATAACCCTAAATAGCAGATACCATAATATAAATTGCTAGTGGTTAAAGGTACAGGACAAAAAGTTAAGGGGAAAGAGGGCAGCAGTGACAGGTACTGTTGGTCAACAGAATACAGCTGGACAGAGTCAGCAGCTATCTTTATTTGTGGCACAGAGCTCCCACATATCAGTTACAACAACTTCACAAATGAGTCTGAGAAAGCCATTCTGCATAAAACCTCAAGGAAGTATTGCTACTCAGCTATATGAAATGTCTTTTCAGATTCTACACTCAATGTAAGAAAATGTCTGCCACTAATCTCAGTATCCTCAATCATCAAGTTCTCATGGATTTGCTGTCTTTCACAAACTCACAGTGATCTCAGTAACTTCGTCCAGGAACAAATTTTGCAAGCCAGTTTGCTAGAATAGCCATAAACAGTTTATAATCATTGTTTATGACTGAAATGCATTTTGTAGGTGGATAGCAACAGAGGGTCCTTCCCCCTCCTTGGCGATAACTGGTTGAGCAGTTTCCCTTCATTATCAAGGTATCATGTTTTAAAAGAGCATCATTCATTATCTGGACCTGTAAAGGAATTAATGCATCTATAAGCAACTTTCTAAAATAATGGGGGTCCCATCAGTGCCTGGGACACTTTTTATGTGTTATTTCAACTATATGTCCTTTGCCTACTCCAAGTAAATTTGGCTAATCAATTTTAGCAACCCCTGGGTTAGTTTATTGAGTTCTAAACTGTCAAACTCCTGCATTAGATTTGATTGTCTCATTAAGGCCATGGTGGTGCAGCGGTTAGCGTTGTCGCCTCACAGCAAGAGGTCCTTCTGTGTGGAGTCTGCATGTCCTTCATGCGGTCGAGTGACATATAAAGACATGCAGGTAGGTGCGTGTGTGAATGGCTGTGCCTTCTTTGAAGGTTGGGCATCGGGCTGGCAACTCGGCACCGTAAAAATTCACTGCCAGTCATTAGCGGACCGGAGTTCCACTGTGGCGATCCCTAACCGGGAAAAGCCGAAAGACTTGTTAGATTTGTCACATTCCAGGACATAAAAAAAATCACATACAGGTCAACATAATATCCACCAAGTACTTCCAGTATACTTTCTAGCTGCCTCATTATTGAACCTCAAAAAGAATCTTTGATTTGACATGTTGCCCTTTTAGCCACCTGATGTCTAAGCATCAAAGTCAGCAATCTAAGTGCATAAGGAATATTTTCAAAATGTACTTTCTTAATAGCTATCTTTTAAGAATGTACTCTTGTTTCAAAATACTATTCAATAACTTTCTTTGTGTTATTTAGCTGATCTTTTTCTTCAGTGGTTGCCCAGGAGAGGATCATGTGAAACTGCTATGAAGTATCTGTCCATGTCATCTTTCCTAATCTGTTGTTTTCTCTGCCAAACCTCAATCTTAAAATTACTCTCTATTCTTCATCTTTACAGGAAGGTATTCTGTATTTCTGATAGACACACATTATGCCAGTTATAGAACCAGGGTCTATCCATTATGTTTAGGGGATCTTCCAGTGTTGGAAATCCCACCTTAAAAAATTCTAAAATGATGGTGGTATGGTCTGCCCAAATCAGGGGCTGCACCATTTTTTTAGGGCAGTATAAGTATATTGTATAGAAATGTGTGTCTTGTACAGTCTGAACCACATGGCATACCTGGGAGAGTAATAGGTGAAATCGGTTACCTTTTCTCTGAATTTGATACTCCATAAGTATACTATAGGCTGTTAAAATTACAGTAAGACTTAAAAAATCTTTTTGGTTGCTGACAATTCAGCCATTTCAAATCAACTGCTCAAAGTCAGACTTGAAAAATCATCAGTTTAGACGTTGACACCCTGTATTTCTGTTTAGTCTGCCCTAACTGTGAAGTACCCCAAGATCAGAGTCTAGTACTGAGCCTCAAACCTAAATTTAATTCCTGCACATCTCCCCCATTTATTTTCTGCTCCTATTCTCTGGGCCCTCATGAAGCTAGATGCTGTCAGTAGTCGCAGTCCCCAGACTTTAGATTTTTATGTTCCAGCTTATTCACATGAGATTCTGATAAGGCAGCCATCATTAGCAGATATTTTATAAGTAATGCAAGTATCCTTTACCTTTTAATAGGACTGGAGATCCCATTAACTTTCCAAATTTCCTTAGTTACCTTATGCTTCATAACCTGTTAATAAAATTACAGCTGGCAGAATTCAAAGACATCTTTACAAAGCACCCCCCTCCATGAAGTTAAAACAAACTTCTCTGACTAGATTGTTCAAACATTTAAGCCAACACCTCATCGTGGTTTCCACACTCCTTAAATTAATGTTTGAATACCATAGGTCAAAACATTGAATACATATTTTAAAACACATATAAACCTTGTGTATAATAACCATATATGGCAGCAAACACTCACAACCTTCCAGTGCGTAGTCATTTCTCCTAAAATTCAGTGCTAGACTGAGATAACATAGAATAAATGAAATCCACAATAACATTTCTAGATAACATATCCAACCAAAGTTTAGTACTGGTCTAGTATACATGATCGAAATTTCAGAAAGACGAAACCCATACGCCTGAGACCATATGTTCAATATTTGAAATTTCGAATATGTAAGAAAAGAAAACTTACCTACACGTTGTTTGCAGGGGAGCAAGTCTCCCTGCACCCCCCACACCACTGCCATTTAAATATACCAACTCTGAGATTGCATTACAGTACAGAAGATGGGAATCTTCCCATTCCGCACTATATGGAGATGCCCATTCTGCATGGTCGAAATTTGAAAAGTCAAACGTATGGTCTCAACCATATGGGTTTAGGCTTTCTGAAATTTTGTTCATGTGTAGGGGACCCTTTAATACACACCATTTCTCTAACAACAAATTCAATGAAGCTTCAAAAGCATATTTACAATGATGGCTATCCAGACCAATCTCCAGTGCCTCTTTCTTCCTCTGATATCACTTTTAAGCACTTATGGCTCCCATAACCATGTTTAACAGCGCATTGCATACACGAACCCTAAACAAATAAAAAAAAAAGAAGGCTGGAGAGGGAATGACTCATTCTTCAATGCTGCTTTCCAAATAAATGCTCAGAGCCATCCTCTTTCCTGCTTCCATTCATACTTGGTTTTAAGCATATCAGACTTAACCTCTCTAGTACCTTCAGGAACCAGCATTTAAATTGCCTGTTATTTCTCAGTGTTTTAGCCATACCAGACCAGTAGCTTTATCCTGCAGGTTACTAATGTTCTTCACAAATACTGCAGAGGGGTTAAGATGCGACACTTTCCTTAAGTACTATTGCATCAAAATGAGATGAGCTTTATAGCCTTGTGCAGTACTCGTTAGTGAGCCTGTGTTATGTAACCTTGATTTCTGCTAGAAATCTTCAAAGCCTGACACCTATATTCAGGGAGGTCTGATGGCATAGGGAGTGACTTCCCAATTAATTCTTAAATGTATCTACCAAGTGCATTTCTCACCTATGAAGAAGAAGAAGAAAAAGAAAGAAAGAAAAAAGAGGAGGGAGGGGAGGAAGAGCCTACCCTTAAAAACAACATAGCAATTCCCCAACAATCCCCAGTTGAAATGCATTACTATAAAACAGTTAAAAGTTCCCCAAGACAGTTTTACTAATGCAAAAAGCAGCATACAAGTATATAAACAATGTTGCCTAAGCAAATTACCATTTCATTATGCTAGTTCAAGGAACAGTTGCAATGAATTGCAACAAAGAGTGGCCCAACCGCCATGTCTCAGTGTATTAAAAGCATAGGTTAGAGTTCAAACTGTTTATTTCTGCTTCTCATGTAGTCCACTGTTAATTGTAGAAAAGGTTCTCCTTGAAGCATGAGTGGTAGCTTTGGAATGGGATTTGGCAAGTTGATCAGCAACAGCAGAGAATTCCTGTATTGTGCATTGAAATTTAGCCACAGGAGACAATAGATTCCACACAAATCCCAGTACTTCTTTAGGGTCCAAAAAGGTTTTGGTACCAGCTGGCAGCTGAACCTTAAAAACAATAGGTAAACTAAGCAAGATTTAACCCTAATTGCACTGTGTTCATATCACAAGGAGAAACAATGCCTCTCTGTTACTGCTGATGTTCATGCTCTGCAAATATACAAGTATCCTTGATCTTACACTCCAGTCTTGGTCACCAAATAGCAGATAACTTCTCCTTAAAGGGATTTTCCAGTGTTACTAAATGTATTATTGCGGCGACCTGCGGTGGTAGTGCTGTGGTAGCATTGTCGCCTCACAGTAAGACGCTGTCCAGTTCGATTCTCAGCTAGAGCATCTTCTGCGTGGAGACATGCGTGAATGGGCGTACCTTCATTGAAGGTTGTGCATCAGGCCTGGCAAGCCGGTACGTAAAAATCAACTGCCAATCATTAGTGGACCAGACTTCCGCTGTGGCGACCCCTAACCGGGAAAAGCCGAAAGACACAAACAAACTAAATGTATTGCGGTACTGGATGAGACAAGTGCCATAATGCATTTTCCACTTGTCTGTTACTATTTGTTAGGGTCATTTCTTAATAAAAAGCTTTGTAAACTTTTAGTAATATGCAATGCAGTATTTCCTACTATAATATTAGCCTTGGGGGTAATGTGTTGCGTCATTGCACTTTTATGGGGTACCTTAATCTATGGACACAACAAGTCACTAAGATTAAAGTTTACTGATTTTCTCAGTGATGTTAGTGTATGAAAAACAGACTTTTAAAAATGCATTTCTCATCTGAAGTGAAATAAGCAGTATTCCCTAATGTTAGAGGCACTGTTCAGCATTTTTTGTACCACATGCCCTGGTGCAAAATTAAGCTAAAACATTGAAAACCACTTTAATTGACTGCAGTCATACTATAGTAATTCTAGATCACCTTTTAGCATCTGATGGAGGGAAAAGATTTTATGAGCTCATTCCACCTGTATTTCCCTCTTCTGCAGTCCAAATCAGTATGTCAGGTGCTTCTGTACAAATAATATCATTTTACCCTTCTACCTGTTATGCTTCAGGATCCTTAGATTTTTTTCAAGTTTTGTCTTCTAAAGCTACTTGTCTTTCATTTAAAGATTCCACCTTCGCTTCCAAGGTTGCAAACCTTTCCTTTAAGGATTTGTTTTGCTGTTGAAGATCATCAGTCTCAGCAGAATGTTGGTAGAATGAAGAGTCGAATTCAGCCTGCTTGGTCTGTGAATAAGATGTAAAATAATTTTTTGTGTTCACTTTTGAAAACGATCAACTATAAAGTCTGTGGATGGAAACATATTTTCAGACATGTTTTCATTTCTGAGACCCATTTTCATTGTGGAGGTCAGATTTCTGAGGTGTATTTACTGAACCATGCACTATGTTGGCGTCCTTGACCATGTAGCCAGCTTCTCTCTCAAACTCTATTACTTTTACTTTTGGCTGCATTTTTATTCATGTTAGTTCATGCAGACAGCATTTAAATACCTCTCACTTTTAGCCAGAAAATTACTAAAAGCTATGGTATTTTTGTCTGTCTTTCTCTTATTTTTTTCACCACCAAGAGGAAAGCAGCTGAGGAATGCTGTTCCCTTCTAAAGCTCCATACTGAAATTATTTTACTGCTGTGGGTTTGTGCCAATTGTTTTAACAGAACTACACTTAGACTTTGTAGATCTCACATTCTGTATGTATAGCTTCAGATCTCCGGAGTAAGTAAACTAAAGATTATAAAGTAATAAAATTAACTTTTCTTTAAAATTGTTACTTTAAAACTGTTAATTTAATTATTTTATACTTGTCACCAGTTTCATATTTACTTGTTGCCATTTCCCTGCTGTTATGTCTCTTGCATTAGTTTTCTTTAGGTTAGCAAGGCCTTCATACCTAACATTGTAGCTCTCAGTGTCGTAGCCAAAAAAATCTGAACCGAAAATAATGGGGGGGACAAAGCCCCAAAAATAGGGACAAATTTTAAATACTGCTCTTATAAACTTAGGGGCGGGGGCTGGATACTGCCAACTCTCCTAAGCAATTTGTAAGACCTTGCTAGAAAGATGTAGGAGTGGTACATGCAGATTAAACTGTAGATAAAATGGTCTTGCATTATGACAGCCTTGTGTACCTCCCCAAATTGGCCCATCCCACACAGGGATGTTCACAGTGACTGACATTTAGCAGCAGTGATGTCATATTACCATAACCCTACGTATAGTGTTGGTTTTAAGTGAAATTGTGCCTTAAGTGTAGGGCTCCATCATGGTGGCCCCATTGCCCCCCCCCCACATACACACACACACACACACACACACACACACAGTGTTCCTCCTTGTGTTTCTTCCCATCCATTCCTTTCTGCACCATACAAGTAACTTTTTTCTTCCTTGCGTTACACTTTGTTTTACTCTTCAGCTTTTCTTAGATGCCCTGACATGCAGTTTAGAGCTTTTTCTTTGTTTCTGTTTGTAAATAACCTTTTTCATTTAATGATGGCCTGAACAAAAATTATGACTAAGGGAAGAAATTCAATGTCACTCTTCAACTTTAATTTTCCTTGCATTCTTTCAACACATCCTAACTTGTCAATAATACAGTAATAAAGGTTTAGAAGATTACTTTGTTAATCCAGAGCTAAGTTTATAGATGCTCTGTTGCATGTTAGAGCATTTCCAACACTCTGATCCAGTGATGGTCTGAATAAAACCATGAGAAACAAAGAAATTCAGTCTCCTTTTTTTTCTTTTTAGAGAAGAAATAAGTTTCCAAAGATTAATGTTTAAAGCTGACAAAATAGTGTCTCAATAAACTGAGAAGATAAAATGTTTGTGAGGATATATAAATCCATTTTAGGAATACCCCCCCCCCAAAGGAAAAAGATAATCACCTTCCGTGCATCCCTCTGGTGTTAGATTGGGATGAAACCAAAGACAGCCACCTTCTCTGTACCCTTTGATGTAAGGTTGAAACAAAACTAAAATAAAAAGAACACTAACATATTTCAGCCCATTGCTGTCAGACATATATACCTACTCCCAAAAGATAGCCACCTGTGTACATGTCTGATGTTTGATTGTGAGGTAAGTGAAAAAATAATGATTACAGTAATGTAATTCCATCTTGTTGCTTCTACACAATACGCTGCCCCTAAATAACCTATAATTTCCATTTTTGCCCACCTATTGTGGTCTGTGACAAAAGTCAAAGAAATAATGATCACACTGTGTCAATCCCAACCCAAACCATATAGACTTTTATTTTTTTGCAAAAGATTAAAGAAATATTCACACCATCCCCAACCTACAGCAACCTTCTGTGCAAATATCTGAGCAGGACCAGTTTTACAAAAGGTTGGTTTGAGGGCAGTGGTCACTGGTAAATCCATGTTAAGATTCATTTATACAGTCTGTGGTGTGAGAGTCACCAGGTCTCTAGAATCTCTGAGTCTAGAGGACAGATTCCAAAATACTTGCTCTTACTGTAAGTGACTTACTCTGGTGTAAGCCTGCTCTGATTCCATAAGATTTGCTGTCCATGTAATTGACTTACTCTGGTGTATACACTGCTATAACCAAGCACTTTACAATTAAAGCATATGAAAAATAGCAAATAGATACATCAAGAGGTTCCCCAGTTCAATTCTCTGCTGAGGTACCTTCTTTGTGGAGTCTGCATGTCCTCCCTGTGTTCGTGTGGGTTTCCTCCCACATTCCAAAGACATGCAATAGGTGGATTGGAAACTGTAAATTGTCCATAGTTGTGAGTGTACATGTAAATATGTGGTATAGAAGAACTACCACATCAGGGTTAGCCACCCAGTGATGTAAACCTTAGGTGTAGATGACTGTCACCGTTGAAGTGATACACTGATACCATGTGGAAAAATTGGTTGTGGATGGATGGATGTGAATGGACAACTAGAACAACAAATAAAGACAATTAGCACTGCTGGTAAAAATGCTATAGTTAAAATGATACTAGAGTTAGAGTTAATTGCACCAAAATAAATAAGTGACTTTTGAGGGACCTCTTAAATCTTGACAGTGTGAGGTGTCCTTCAAACTTTGAGGAAGAGCTTCCAGAGGAATGGAGTTGGATAGCAAAATGTCTGAATACCAGATGTCTTAAGCTGCTTCCTGGACAACTCTAATCCCCCCCCCTCCCCAAGGAAGAGGAGCAACATGAGGCGTAGTCAGATATTAGGGGAGCTATGATTGCCTTAAGATGGGGGGGGGGGGGTCTTTATCATGCAGGACTAAATAAACTAACAGTAAAACTGTAAAATGATACAAGGTCGAGTTGGCAGCCAGGACAGACTGTGGTAATAAGAAGGTTACCTGGCAAACCATTTTGAAAAGGTCATTTCTGTATCCCACAAGTCAGAGGCAAATGAGAAATCATTTGGAAAATGGGCAGATAATGAAATGGTGAAAACAGAAAAATCATAATCCAGCTGTTTGTCCAATGTAGCAGGTCCATCAATGTGTCCCACAATAAGGTAACAAAGTCAGCCACAAAAGCACAGACATTAGGCACCTACATCAGTTCAGGCCACTTTTAATATAAATTCTTCAGGCAATAGTGGTTGTTTCAGCAGTTTCTTTTAAATGCAGTTGACAGGACACAGGCAGAATGAGCTTATTATGATACTTTATTTTTAACTAACTTACCTCTAATAAAAAGCCTTTTAGTTTAAAGCACTACCAAAGGAGAAAACTCACTCTTTTATGCAAAAAGTTAATTAGCACAGATATAAATGGGAGTGTGACACGTGGTTTGCTTGTTAAAGGGACAGCCCCAGGGATTTTTTTGTTTTGATTCAGCCTTTGTGTACATTTCAGATTTGCCTTTCTGAGCATGCTCACCTTTGGCTGAGTGGGGTGGGGGGAAGAGTGCATGAAGGAAGTTTCAAAGGTCTTAACCAAATCCCATCTCAAAGTGTTTCACTGCTGCAGTCCTAACCATTGAGGTTATCCATCCTGAGGTAGCCCTCAGATGGTCCAAATACCAGAGTCAAGGTTTTGTGCGTCGGCTGCTGTCGCTTGCTGGGTGATGTCAGGTCGTCCGAGCCATAAAGGAGAGCAGGTGATACCATTATCTCAGTCTTTCTTGCCATGGAGCTCATAGCAGATGCAATTCGCAACAGTGCCAGTCGTCTGTTTCCAGATTTTAAACTTCAGCGGAAAACGTCTAAAGCTAAGTACCCTGTTGGGGATCCTTCTTTTTTTCTTGTACTAACCGATGTCCGAAAAAGTCAATAACTGTCTCACCTGTGGAAAGCATATACCACTCCGAGACTTCCATTCTTACAGCATCACTTGCTTAGGCCCAGATCACGATGTACCCTGCTGTCAGTTCTGTGCCCTCTTTAATGCAAAAACTGTTCATCGTAGACCTCTGTTTGTAGCCAGTTATTTTCGTCTTCTGTCTCCAATTACTGATATGGCATCCATCAGTCAGCAAATCGCAGATCTTCCAAAAAAACCTTAAAGATAAGGATAGAGAAAAACTGCATAAGGCCAAGCCTTCTGATGACACCACCACTAAACGGGTCATCAGTTCTTCGGAATTCAGTGAGGCACTTCTGCAGCCCCTGATGCCCAACTCGATTACTTTGCAGGCCTCTACTGAGACCCTTTCGGAGTCCTGTATGCTGCAGATGTCTGCATTGTCTAATAAGCCTTCGGCTGTCTCTGCCTCGGTTGGGTCTAGAGCCACTAAGCAGGCACCCCGGGCTTCCAAAGATACCGCTCACACTTCGGAATTCACTTCAAGACCTTCGCCTTCTCTTCCAACTAACACACCAACAGCACCAAGTCTCTTCAGGCCAGACTTAGAGCTACTCCAAAGAAAACAGCAAAACGTCTCCATTCCACTGCTCCTCCTCCACATCAAATTAGAATGATTAAAATGGGGGAGGATCTTATCACTTTCATCTGGGGTAATCAGGCCACTCTAGCCAAAAAGAGAAGGTAACCTTCTCCAGACATCCAATTGGATTTAGACTCAGAGGGATCTAACTCCTACGTTTTTGAAAATGAAAATTCTCTTACTGCCTACAAAGATACAGATGCAGAAGAATCTTTTCCTTCTGCATCACCTCTGGGGGACTTTTCCTTTGGGGAAACCCTCCATACCCCTCAGGGAACACTTCCAGTGGGAATCAATGGATTTCCCTCAATCCAAGAAAAGACTAAGAGTTTCTGGACCTACCCCCAGCATAGGCCTTTGGCCATCCCAACCATCTTGGAGGTGGTAGATGATGTTTACCAAAAATCCAGCCTTACCCCTGACACCCTTCCACCTGCCCCCACAAAACCTGACAGGTACTACAGGGTACCTGACTCACATAAATTCCTCTACAGAAATCCTATAGTATTTCCAGAGGTAATTACTCAGGGACCTAAGGGAGTTAAGGCTACCTCTGCAAAGAATCCTACTCCCTCAAAGAATCCAGTGCCCTGGACAGATGGAAACGTATATACCTCTGCAACTTTAACTGTAAGGGCTCTCAACTGTCAGCTCCATATGTTAAAATATCAGCAGCCCACTTTGGAACTTTTAAAACAGAAAATTTCTGCTTTACCAGATTTTGCTAACAATAAAGAAATTGCAGAATTACTCCACGCTTCATCTCAGGTGGCAAAGCACTCCTTGCACTGTGGATTTGATGCCCTAGAAGCTTCTAGCAGGACAGCAGTGACCAGATCTGTTATCAGAAGACATGCATGGCTGAAGGAACAACCTCTCCCTGATCATGTCAGAGCTAAAATCATGGATGCACCTCTTGACAAAGACTGCTTGTTCAGACAGAAAACCGAAGAGTTACTTAAAACGATGGAAGATAAAGCAAAATCGATGCAGACTGTTAAAGATTTTCTTCAAGTACAACCTCCTAGGTTCAACAAAAAATTTTCCTCTAAACACTTGTACTTTCCTGCACCAAACAGCAGGCACAAGGCAAAACCCATAGGGACAGACCCACCAGGACTCAAACTCATGGCCAGCAAAGAACTAAACAGTGCCTCCCCCCCAAACACTAGAGCAGGGAGTTCAAAAGCAACCCTGTATGGAAAAAACACTCAATGACTACCTTTGCCATCTCTGCCTGCCTCCACCACACCAAAAGCTAGAGGAAGGCTATCTCTATCCAGAGAAAATTGGAACTCTATAACAAAAAAAATCAGTGGGTCTTAAAAATCATTGCTCATGGGTACAAATTCAATTTCTGAGAACTACCACCTCCAAGAGAGTATCCAGACCTACCTCCAAACCAGTGGGCAGAAGCACTAAAACAAGTGCAAAACCTAATACCCCTAGGGGCAGTAGAACCTGTACCTCCAGAACAAGTTGCAAAAGGATTCTATTCCAGACTATTCCTTGTTCCCAGGAAAGAGGGGACTTGGTGTCACATCCTGGACCTATCCTTTCTCAATACCTACCTGGTAATCTCAAAATTCAAAATGCTTACCTTACAAAATCTTCTACCAATGCTGCCAAACAAAGCTTGGATGGTCACCTTAGACCTAAAGGATGCTTACCTGCACATCCCAATAAGGGAATTATGCAGAAAATTTCTGCACTTCAGAGCAGGATCACTACACTTTAAATTCTCTGCTTTGCCCTTTGACTTATCTACTGCTCCCAGGGTATTCACCAAATGTCTAGCTCCTGCCATTGCCTTTGCAGGCAAAACAATGTACAGATTTACCCTTACATGGACGACTGTCTCATCCAGGCAGACTGCAAGGAACTGCTCCTGCAGAACCTCTCAATTATAAAAACCCTACTCACCTCTCTGGGGTTTACTATCAATGAAAGGAAATCAAAACGGATACCTACAAGAAAAAACATATTTCTGGGAGCCTTACTGGACACAGAACAGTAAATGGCCTTTCTGTCCCCAGAAAAACAAAGTTTCCTACCAAAATACTTCACTTCTCTGGCCTCCCAAACCCAGCTTTCTGCCAGGAAATTCCTGCAAGCTGTAGGGTACATGGCCTCATGCATCCTCCTCGTACCTCTGGCCAGACTACACATGAGGAAAATTCAGTGGTACCTAAAGAACCTATGGTGTCAACACTCACACCCTCTGGACACCTCCCTGCCTGTGATCCCTTGCATAAGATCCTAGTTCCTCTGGTGGGCCCAGGCCTGTGCTCTAACAGGGGACCTCCATTCACCCTGCGTCCACCAGACCAGACCATAACTACAGATGCTTCATACATAGCCTGGGGCACCCACCTAGAAGGCAGATGTACCCAAAGTCTCTGGGTTGCACAAATACCACCCTTGCACATCAACCAAAAGGAAATGATAGCAGTGCAAAACTCTCTGGCATCCTTCAAGCCGTACCTCAAACCAGGGGTTCTTCTCATAAAAATAGACAACACCACAGTCATGTGGTACATCAACAAACAAGTAGGGACTCAGTCTTACCCCCTGTGCAGACTAGCCATGAACATATGGCTAGCAGCCTCATCCATGCGACTATATCTTCTAGCCCAATACCTACCAGGCATCAACAAGATCCTGGCAGACCACCTAAGCAGAAACCTGCTGGACCCACATAAGTGGCAAATCCACAGAGACATTTTTCTGCAAATTGCCCACACATGGGAGACCCCACAGGTGGACCTATTTGCCTCACATTTAAATCACCAAGTACAGAAATTCTGCACCAGGGAGTACCATCACCTGGCCTGCAAGGTCGATGCCCTGACGTTCCCTTGGAATACCCTCTTTGTGTATGCATTCCCACCTCTACCTCTCATTCCAAAAATATTAATCAAGATAAGGGAGGAAAAACCAAGAGCAATACTCATTGGCCCAGATTGGCCCAGACAGCATTGGTACCCACTGCTGCGCAGCCTATCTCACCAGCCCCCCTGTAAGCTACCTCTGATACCTCACCTACTATCTCGTGGGAGAGGACAATGCTACACCCACACCTTCAGTCACTCAAGCTCTTAGCATGGCTTATTCTACCAAAACCAACAAGGAGTCTATGCTAAGTAAGCAAGTCCTTGACATCATCACAGAAGCTAGAAGGCCCAGCACCAGAAAATCTTATGCTGGAAAATGGAAAAGATTCTGCTCCTGGAGCCAGTCCAAGGGGGCAGACATACATTTGCCCTCCATTCCTCTTATTCTAGATTATCTTGCTGAGCAGAATAAGGCTCTCTCCTTCTCCTCCATAAAGATCCATGCCTCTGCCATCTCGGCACACTTTGATACAGAACAGCCATTGTTCTCCCACCCTCTTATCAATCAGTTCCTTAGAGGACCCTCTAATATCAGGCCTCCCAGAAGACAGCCCACCCCTGCCTGGGGCCTGAACTATGTTTTAGAAAAGCTTACTCTGCCTCCCTTCGAGCCTGCAGCATCCTCAGACCTAAAGTATCACTCTTGGAAGACTGCCTTTCTCCTGGCTATTACTTCAGCCAGGAGAGTGTCAGAGCTTCAAGCCTTAATGATCATTGAGCCATTTATCATCTTCCATGCAGACAGGGTCTCCCTGAGAACCAATCCCTCCTTCATGCCAAAGGTGGTTTTGGATGTTACCCTCAACCAGGCCATCCACCTGCCCACCTTCTTCCCTAGCCCTCAGAACAAGGGGGAAAGGATACTGCATTCTTTGGATGTGCACAGGCAACTCAGATTTTATCTGGATCGTACAAAGACATTCAGGAAAATTGACCAGCTCTTGGTCAGCTTTAAAACAGGGGCACAGGGTAACCAGTATCCAAACAGACCATTTCTAAATGGATAGCCCCCTGCATCCAATTTTGCTACTCCTGGCATGGAAAACTACTCCCTAGGAGCATCAGAACCCATTCCACAAGGGCAACCTCTCCTTCCACAGCATTCTTTAGAAGAGTACCCACCAAGGACATCCTGGAAGCTGCCAAATGGACTTCAGTCCACACCTTCATCAAACATTGCCATCTGAACTTATTCTGAAAAGTTAGGGCTGGGTTTGCCTCTGCAATTCTGCAGGGCATGCTCACCCAATCTTAAGTTTCTATCAACCTTCCACCCTTCTCCTCAGCTTTGGGAATCTTCCCAATGGTTAATGGTTAGAACTGCAGCAGTGAAACATGAAGAACATAGTACAGTTGTGTACACTTACCATAAACGTCGATGTTCGAGTGTGTTCACTGCTGCAGTCATGCTTTCCCTCCCTCCTTCCCCCTGATATCTGCTTTCCTTAGAGAGAGAGAGAGAGACATATTTCTATGGGGGTCTCTGTCCCCAGGACTACTAATAATTATTAAAATTGGACTTCTTTGGTTGGTTAAGGCAATAAAAACTGAGGTAATGGCGTTGCCTGCTCTCCTTTATAGCTCGGATGACCTGACGTCACCCAGCAAGTGACAACAACCAACGCACAAAACCTTAACTCTGGTGTTCGGACCGACTGAGGGGCTACCACAGCATGGATAACCCCAATGGTTGGGACTGCAGCAGTGAATACACTCAAACATCTACATTTATGTTAAGTATACACAACTGTACTTTGTACTGCCAACAGCTCTCCCATTGAGAAAAGCAGCCTTTCATGCATTTTTTTGACCTGACTGCTACTGCTACTGTAAAAAGCACATCAGTAATGCAAGGCTTTTAAAACATTAGTAAACAAGAGGGGTTCTTTTTTGTTTCTTTCATTTCATATTTTATTCTGTGGTGATTATAAATCCTGGTCATCTACAACAATTTTATGACATGGTTTCTACCTATAGAAAGCATTTGCGTCAGGCAAACAATAGTGAAAACCATATTTCTTTCTTTCAAGTTTTACTGTATTCTGATTTTGAGTACTAGCCTGGTATAGTGACTTTTGACCTGCTAGTAATTCCATAAAAAGCAAGTATGTGACAGAAGGTTGCAGTATTAGTAGACACACTCTTCTGTTCCTTTTTTAGCCTCTAGTTTAATATCTGCTGATTTCTCAATACTACTAGACAAATGCACTATTTTTTATGAGTGGGCTGCTTGTACATCTGTAGAAGCATGAGTGATGCCTAATTTAAAAATTAGTATACACTGATGTTCCTTTTCCCTGGCATAGCTTTCTTTACTTTAAATATTATCCAGGAGCTGGGGGCATGTTTCCCCTGTCCAATGTAAGTCAGAAAGGAGCACAAATCCAAAGATTAATTTATCCTGGGGTCACAGCCGGCCTTAGGCATAGGCGAACTAGGCAACCGCCTAGGGCGCCGTACAAGCCAGCCTTGTAAAGGGCGCAATTTTTGGGGGTATCTTAATGTATTTTCATCAGGCCATAACGTTTCCGCTTTTTTCTCGTCACCCTGTTTCAAACTCTAAGTCAAGGGAGCTGGAACCATACGGCAAGAGGGGTGAATGCCTGCCCACTTTTACAGACTTAGGCTTCAACAATTACAAAAAAAATAAAGTCTTTTTATTGCAGGTAGGTGCATGCGTGAATGGGTGTGCCTTCCTTGAAGGCTGGGCGTCGGGCTGGCAACTCGGCAGTCGGCACAGTAAAAAGAAAAAAATCCACTGCCAATCATTAGCAGACCGGAGTTCCGCTGTGGTGACCCCTAATCAGAAAAAGCCGAAAGACATTAGTTACTATGTGGTACAACGAATCTTCTGCTTTAATGAGGATCTATGCTATTTTATAGGTGCATGACTCAGTCTTTATGACAAGGACTAAGTCTGACTAAATGCTTCCTTTGCCTTTAATGTTGTTGCTAACACAGCTTTAAAAAAGGTTCCAAATTTGCCCACTCAGTATTAATATAAAAATGCCAAAATTATGATTTACAGAAACGCATTTAAACTGAGCACAGTCCTTTCATTTTCAAATATAACCAGCTCTTCTGTTAATTCACTGAAAAATGTCACTTTCTTTAACCATCTCAGAGTACAGCATGAGCCAAGACTCCTTTTTGCTTCTCAAATAGCATAACTATTTAGGATGATAGACATGTAGTCTGCTGCAAAATTGTCCAATGTAGTATGAAGCTGTAGCAGTGCAAGCTGCCACTGAAGACTCTACATTCTTTTCTTATTTAGCCTAGAATAAGGTTTTTAATGGATTGAAAAGAGTGTTTCTGGTACATTACGTGTGGAAATTATGTCTAATGAGGTCCCACTAAAGGATCAGCTTTCAGCAGTAGGCAAATTATTGTTATACCATCTAAAAAGTATTGACAACCAATAGAGATCTCACAAAGGTTCTACTGGCACTAATCTCCAAAACTCAGTTCCCACAATACTCTTTATACAGGCTGTCTGTGGATGACCTTTATCAACTCCAGCTTGTGAGAATCAGTGGTCAGCATATTAACAAAAAGTCTCATGTCAGCCATATTTCTTCTGTGCAGATACCTTTCACTGGCAGCTAGTCAAATTTCAAGTCATGTAAGGAGTTACATGAATGCAGATTAAATGGCAAGAAACTGATTCTGTGAATTGTCCACTTCAACCAATTAGATAAAATGCATTTCCTGACAGAAGGTAACTGTAAGGGGGTTAGTTCTCCTTTCTGTCAAGGTATAGTGACCATGGATCTGATTATGTAAATGTCATGGGTAAAAGGGCACAGATCCCTATAGGAGGTTGTGGGGGTGCTGCCTCCCACAAAAACCATTTTGAAATATTGACAAATGCAGTAGCTTTTAGTACAAACGTTATCTGCACATATTGCTATCAGTAGATTACCCTAGTTCCAGATAATGGCCTACTTTGTCAAGGATACATTTACCTGAAGTATCTGAATAGATGTTACCAACCATCTAGGAATCTTTGCTCACACCATGGAGGAATTGATAGAGGTTCCAAGCATGCATTTAACATTATTTGGCCCTGATTCATTTTTGCAGCAGTTTGCACCCTTTAGAATTCTCTACCTCATAAGTAAAAAGAGTAGTTTATTGAACAAAACATGTTGGAGGGGTAGGTTCCTGACCCAGGGATTCCCCAGACTCTGGAATAGACTGCCCATATATGTCAAGCAGAGCGACTCTTTGGCCCTCTTCAAAAGGAACCTTGACGATTGGATGGGAGATAGGAAATTCACCCCGGAGATCAGGTCAGTCACCCTGCTAGACAGGGGTCCAGGGAAGTAAATATTATGGGAAGAAATAGCCAGGGGATTGTTATGGATAGGCCTGTAAAGGCCCTAGGGCCGATAGCCTAGTACCAACCTATGAACCAAACGTCAGATCAAAGATGCCAAAGACATACTGTAGTAAAACGACTTTGCTGAAATTTACCTAAAATTGCTGTCAATACAGATTCATTTACACTTAAACAGTTATTAATCTTAGCACATTAGTTTTACTTATGTGTGATTCTACATACATTTGCAGCCATATTATGTAACACAGGTCATGTGGGAAAGGAGCTTAATAAGATCATTTCATATGCCTAATCAATAAGGAAATAACCTCAGTGTAAGACAACATCTATGTCACGTGTAATACCTAAAACAAATAACCACAAAGTAAAATTGTATTACCTTGTATGCACCTGGCTGGTTATTAGAAAACAAAGTCTTTATGTGCATTGTAACATACACCATGTCATTGTCAGATGGGATAAGCAGGCTTGTTATCTGCTACTTCTCTGTCCTGCATTTAACTGTGTGGGATCTCCCTGGTGTCAGTCAATTCTCCTACTTCAGTGGATTCCTGCTTTGGTGAGCTGGGACAATAACTTGGAATGTTTTGGTCCATTGTGCACCTTTGTTTCTATAGTCTGTGGATACTGTCAGTGGTTTGCCACACCCAGAACTGGAGGATGACTATGCAGATTCTTTACATATATATATATATATATATATATATATATATATATATATATATATATATATATATATATATATATTTCCTTGCAGGCTGTTTAGACATTGTTTGCACTTACTTTTACTATTTATAATATTACTGTTTAGAGTGCCTTTAAATTTAAACTTTCATCCCTGCCAATGCATTGTAAAGTTTATATTTATGTATACATGATTTGCCATATTAAACTGAAGATAAAGTTGATGTTGCTTACATTCTACAGTTCTTGGTAAAAATATATACTTACACACAATACAAATGCAGATTTTATCCAGGTTTTTTTATGCCATTTCAGTGGCAGTGAAGTTTACTGTTCATGCTAAGTTTGTTTTCATTGTGAGACTGTACGGTTTGTATAGCAAACAGATATCTATGTTTGTGATATTCTAGCTTAAGCTACTGTATGCAGAGAGGAGAGAGGTTAGAATCCTACTTTCACTGAGCTGTAAGGCTTGCTCACCTACCCCCAGAGTAAATTAAACTGTTTAGATTAACTTAAGCAACCCTTTGAAACAAGGCAATGGGCTTCTATTTTCTGAAGACATGACTTTTATAGTAAACTATGTATGAAGGAGCAGCAGATAAAGCAGCTTTATTAAATAAAATTTCCACCTTCACTTGCAGTTTAAACTACGTTACAGAATTACAAAATATATTTTCTTCTGTACATTTAAATAATTGAACAAAACGACTGGGTTGACTTTCTTGGGGAGTGGCCTACCTGTAGCCGTGGGTCATAGGGGTGTTTCACGAGTAGGTGTGGGTGGAGATTTAGGGGTGCATAAGCACTACTTTGCCTAGGGCACCATATCAGCTAAGGCCGGCCCTGCCTGGGGTGGCCATGGTGGTGCAGCAGTTAGCATTGTCACCTCACAGCAAGAGGTTCTCCGGTTTGATTCTCAGCTGGGGTGCCTTCTGTGTGGAGTCTGCATGTCCTCCCTGTGGTCGCGTGGGTTTCCTCCGGGTGCTCCGGTTTCCTCCCACATCCCAAAGACATGCAGTAGGTGGATTGGACACTCTAAATTGGCCCTAGGTGTGCATGCGTGTGCCTTCTGTGGAAGATTGGGCACCGGGCTGTCAACTCGACACCGTAAAACTCCTCTGCCAATCATGAGCGGACAGATGATCCGCTGTGGCGACCCCTAACCAGGAAAAGCCAAAAGAAGAAGTTGTTTATCCTGGCAGCTGAAACAAGACTGGAACTGTGGATTTACAGGATATTTAAAAGTAAAATGACAGTGTGGGTTGGAATGAAAGTGACATGTCAAAGCGGGCGTGACTTCCGTCAGCTTAACTCTGACCCTAATTTTAAACACTGGGTTTGTCTCTCTAAAGTCAAAATATTCATAGTAACTTGGTAATGTGACATACAAATTTAGTTATTTAAGCATTTGCACTACAGCCACTTAATTTGTTTTACATTCATCTTTCATCTTTATAAAAAAGCTTTGCATAAATAATTTACTTAGTTGGGGAGCATGGTACCATACCTTTGTATGAGCCATATCTCCCAACCATACCGAATTAATAATTTTTTACCGGGTTTTGGGGTCCAAATAACAGGGTGCCACGATTCCTGAGTGGCACCTCCTAATTACCGAATTTCCCAGCTATTTCTTTTGAATTTTTTTTCTGGCTTTTGGAGCTGACGTCATCACGTGCCCGATAACGTCAACTCTATTAAATAGCCTGCAAGCCTATCGGCATGCTCAATAATGCATTCAGCTTAAACAACGTGCATCAGCGTGCATTCATTTCCAGAAATGGAGCTGCAAGTGAATGAAACTCGATTAGCTACTGTTTCCGAGAATGGAACAAGTCTGGTTGCTACAGAGAGAACAGAACAAGCCAAGAGACTGCTGGCAAGTTAAGCCAAGGATGGAAGGAACTGTTTCCCAAGAATGGACCAAACGTGCATTCATTTCCAGCCAGCTGCTGCAGAGAGAACAGAACAAGCTAAGAGACTGCTGGCGAGTTAAGCCAGGGATGGAAGGAACCATTTCCAGAGGACTGAACAAACGTGCCTTCATTTCCAGCCAGCCTCGAGCTAGGTAAGCTACTGAACTACTACTTAGCTGGGTGAACTACTGGAACTCCTCCTTAGCTGGGTAAGCTATTGAACTTCTGATATGTGTGTGTGTGTGTGTGTGTGTTTATAGGGAGTGGGACGGCATACTTGAGTGTTTAAATGTAGGTAAATATTTTTACAGTATTGCAAGATGCACATCTGAGAAGCTGTTTAAACTGCTAAGATGAATGATTCATATTCATGAATTTTGTAGGTTGCAGCTCACGTTTCCTAGACACTGAGATGGTGACTCAGTAGATAGTGGTAGTTCTACTCAGTAGTTAGCAACTAAGGGGGAAGATCTTGGAAAAGTACTTGAGTGATCCTTAAAGTTTAGAGTAGCACCAGTGTGCAGAATACTTCAGCGTAGTGCAAGCAAGGCTAGTTTTTAAAACTCTCCAAAGGGAACTGTTTGGTGTAAGCAGCAAGACAGATTGCACGCACTGGAAGGGGAGGATGGAGTGTGAGAAACCAAGCCTGAAAGTAGTGTATCAGGCAGTGCAGGCCCTGTACCACGACCCAGATCCTGCCTGTAAAGCGAGAGCATCAATGTGGCTTGGCGAGCTGCAGAGATCAGTAAGGAAAAAAGAGTGCTATAAGATCTGCGGGGTGGGATGCTGAAAACTGACTGGAGAAGGGGGATCTGGTGGGACCTAGTTTTCTGTTTGGTGGTATCATGTTATGAGAGGTATAGTGGAGAGGCATTTTGGTTCTGTTATGGTCCAGGATTCTGTTGCATGTCCCTAGGGTTGCAGTCTTAACTTCCTTTAGCTAGACTGCCCACTTGCATGAACGTTGCTGTTTTTTTTGTATGTTGACCTTTATCACCCTTTGGTATGTTGATTTAGTAGGGATAGTTGTTGAAACTGAACCAGTGATCTTTTTAACCATTGGAATCTGAGATTGTATAGATTTTTCTGCATATCTCAGTTTATACTGCTGTTTATGGGAATGTGTGAAGGACCAAACGTTAAAGTGGAAGACGACTGTTTACAATCTGCTTGTGTAATCATAACATGCACTGCTGTTCTTCTTGTTTTATCTGTTTAAAGAATTACTTGCCAGTTGTGAGAACATTCAGTCAGAACTAGTACTCCCTGACTGCAGTCTTAAAAATATATTTACCTAAAGTACTGGGACTTGTGCTTGTGCCCATCTCTGGAGCTTGCTTGTGCTGCTAACTCCCAACATTTTCAGGCACAGGTTGCCATAGTTTGAAATTAGTCATGGTTTTGTTTGTGGTGAAGGTGTATCTTAAAGTAGATCATTGACATCTAGTAGGGCATGTTGTATTGTGTACCTTTTCACTCCCTTCTTTCCAATATTTTTCTCTTGTACTTAACCATGTCGTGTTTCTACCAGTCATACATTTTATAGCTGCGCTGCTTTTGGAAATAATATGGTCTTATTGATGTTTCAGTGTATTAAATAGTGATGTTCATATTTTCTTAAAAATTGCCACAATTTTTATTTATATACTTTAGTATATATATATATATATATATATATATATATATAGGTCCCTATATATATATATATATATATATATATAAATGTGTGTAAGTAGACTTTTATGATGGAAATGTTCTGAATTGGGCAGTTTTGTCATTATTGGGTCATGCATTTTGTTTCATTGCCTACTGGAAAAATGTTCAAAGAGTAAATTTAAAATGCACTCTCTAACAAGTGTGCTGTATTATACAAGAAATATAATTTAATAAAGTCAGGAAGGTTCATCAACGAACACATATGTTTCTTGTTTTGTGTGCAAGGGGCCTATGATTTGAAAACAGCCTAAAGGTCATCTTTATCCACCACTGACCATCAGATGCATTTTCTTTGGATGTGGTGTGGGTTTCAGTGCTGTTTCAATGAATGTGAGTTTCAAGGGCAGAGAAGTTTTAATGCTTAGTCTATTTTCATTTTGAGACAATATTGCTTTGTTTACCAGATGTCTGTTAGTGTTTGCGGATTGTGCTATAAAATGTAAATACAAAATCCAAATAATCATTGTAGAAGTAAAGCAGTATACACATTAGTGTTTATGGTAAATGGGACAAAATAGCCAGGTAATGAGACATTGGAATGGCTGCAAGGGGGACTCTGGTGCCATATTTTGGTTATCTGTTCTTCAGTTTGTGTTTGAAAGCTGGTATCCCACAATTCCATTGGCATGGGTGGGGTTGTGTAATTCTGCATGTAAATTTTAAGTTAATCAGCGTACAGATTTGTACCTATTTTTCATGGGCTTTGTCCAGATTTTTGATGTTTCCAGGTTGAGAGGTATAGTGTGACCTTACTTCCATTCTTGATAACATTTTCTGAATAATAATAATAATAATAATAATAATAATAATTGCAGATCCAGACGGAATCACCACAGGAGATGGATTATCTCAAAGAAAGTATTTCTTTATTTGAACATGAAACACAAGCGCTTTCGCGTAGCTGACTACGCTTCTTCAGATGTAATTTAAAACTAAAAACCACAGTTATTTTATAAGACATTTTGGCGCGCAAGCCAAAAAGTAATTCAATTAAAATTCAATTAACAACACTACCTACTTAATTAATTAAATGCTCTGTTCTTTCAAAAGTCATGAAAACAAAGCATATTAAACACATAATAAAATAACATTTTAAAGTTATAGCTTCTAGTTAAAAATGAACTAAGTTTATTTACATTTTTTTGCATGATTCATTCATAAATGTTACAATTAGTTTATGAATTTTGGGATTATCATGGGTACCTTGGCCAGTGGTATGTTTTAGCATATCATTTCATAAAATACGACAGTAATTTACGAGTTTCTCACCAATTTGTTTTGGTAACTTTTTCTTTCTCACGAGTTATGGTCTCAGACATCCTATAGTAACTTAATCTGAATAATTTATACACTGCACTACATGTATTTTCATTAAAGCAGCGTTATGCTGAATTTGATTCTTGTTGTCATACTTGAAGCATATTACGTTCTTAATTTTGTTATTACTCCAAACCATGCAGTGTGTTTATACAAATTTTAGATATTTTGAGTTGTTCTCATATAATAATAACAAATGGTATATTTTTATCATTTTTATCATTATTTTTTAAACTAGAACAAAGCTCGGATATTGAGTTAATTTCCATATATGCACAGAATGGGGTGCCTTCAATGCTTAATGCAAAACTACCTTGAAAACCCAATGAACTAAATAATATACAGTTTTGTTTTTGAAGGGTTTATGAGGCATATAATTTATTTGACTTATACGTCACATATTGGAATGTAAATACTGTTTAGGCATTAATACGCTGACAGAATTTACTGACAAGCTGACACTAGTTCTATAACAATCATGATGGCATAGGTTTGATAGAAGCTTGAGCGCTAATTTCCTTAAGATAATATTGGAAAATTTTATTTTAAAAAAGTTCTTTATGGGATGCTCTTATGAACTATCCGTTCAAATGATAATTTGCAACACTTAATATAAGCCGAGGAAAGCATACCTTCAGCTTAATATATAGTATACTTCATAGTTTACATTGCACTTAGTGTAGTAATAGAGCAAAGCTTTGCTGGAAAGAATCGGCTAATACAATGGTTCCTGAGAACTAAATAGATTATACGATAGTTATTTTAATGATAGGTTTACGCTACCGAACCTTTTAAATGTACATCAAAAAAACTTTAGACTACTTCTACAGTCTATTTTTGAGTTTGGTCATACTATTTACTCTTCGTTGCCTCTTAAATGTTTTAAAATTTCTTTTGAGTTGAAGCTTTACAATGGTTACGTGTTTTATAAAAGTGCTTTATAAAAGTGATTTAGTAATAATGGCAAAAGGCTTTATCTACTATGTGTTTAATATGCTTTGTTTTCATGACTTTTGAAAGAACAGAGCATTTAATTAATTAAGTAGGTAGTGTTGTTAATTGAATTTTAATTGAATTACTTTTTGGCTTGAGCGCCAAAATGTCTTATAAAATAACTGTGGTTTTTAGTTTTAAATTACACCTGAAGAAGCGTAGTCAGCTACGCGAAAGTGCTTGTGTTTCATGTTCAAATAAAGAAATACTTTCTTTGAGATAATCCATCTCCTGTGGTGATTCCGTCTGGATCTGCAATTATTTTCTACGTTTTTCCAGAAGGGATCTTTGTTCACCTGCAACAGTTCGTTGGATATATTTTCTGAATAATCTGAGAGGTTCCTACTGAAGAACCCTGATATAAAACCACATACTTTAACAGTATAATCACTATCATGACATTTGAAAATGGTGTTTACTTACTAGACTAAGTTTTTTTAATTTAATTTCATAGAAATCCTGTGTTACTGGACCATATTCAGAAAGGGCTACCTCCAGCAGTAAGTCCTAATGTGGGCTGCTACTCTTAGAGACTGCTCTTTTTGATTTAGAGACAGACCTACCACAGATACTGATTGGACTGTAGGACCACAATGGTGAGCTGTCTCCACAGTTGAGCCATATTCAAATAAGGTATTCCAGGGGAGCAGCCTCAGTTAATTAACCATGTGCTCTCCCCTAGAAATGTCTGCAATAAGGCATTTACACAGCAGAATGATTCAGAGGATTGCATAGCAGCAGAAGTTAGCTCAGCCTGCAAAGTTAATTAACTTGGTCAAACATTCACATTCACCATTACTTTGAATGGGTGAAATCATATTAGAGGGAAGTGGGAGGATGTTTAGCAGTGTTGCAGGGTGTATAAATGTGTGTGCAGTGGGATGATTGGTCATTGTGTGTGTGTGTGTGTGTGAGTGAGAGTGACAGTGTCTGCCTGAGTGTTCATAGCAGTAAGCATTTTATATATATATATATATATATATATATATATATATATATTCATATATATATATATATATATATATATATATATATATATATATATTTATATACACATATATTTATATATACATATATAATATATATATATTTATATACGCACACACACATATATATATATATATATATATATATATAATAATGAAATAAAATATAATCCACAGGATAAACACTCCGATGCAGACACCAAGTAAAAAGTAATAAAAAATAATCCAAATTAGTCACAGTGGAGCGACCAAGCAAACTCTCAAAGTCTTTGAATCCTTTGAACATAAAAATGTATATTTATTATAAAAAACATGAACAAATAAAATGGTGAGCACTTTCACTTTTAAGCTTCATCAGACCTTACAACACTCAAAAAAAGGCACTCCATTTATAAAACTTCAAATATCCAATGTCCAATCAGTTAAGCACATCAATTAAAACAATTAAAGGTAATAAATTCGTAAAAACACAATGTACTAAATATAAAACACATAGCAAAAAGAGAAATGCAAAAAGAAGGGAATGCATAAATAGAAAGGTAAACATTCTACCATTCTGACAGAAAAAATTATAAATGAACAATGAATGAACAAATATATAAAGAATATATGTAAGAGATATGAACTATCACTTCTGAACTCTTTTTTTTCTTTAGCAAGGGCTTAATGGATGCCCTCTCATTTAGCCCACTACCCCTGTCTGCTCTAAGAATAGTAGTCCAGTTGGTTTCTCTGTATTCTGTGTGATTACTAATATCACCTTCCCTAAAGCTAGGTGTGATTTTCTCAATAACCCTAAAATTAAATGAATGTGTGTCACCAACTTGTATAATATGTTTGGAAAGTGCGTTGTGTTCCGATCTTTTCCTGATATTATACATATGTTCTTTGATCCTATCACTTAGGACCCTATTGGTCTTCCCAACATAGAATGAGTTGCAAGTAACACACTCTGCTAGGTAGACCACGTTAGATGTTCTACAATTGGCATTAGCATGGAACACAAATTCTCTACAGGGTCATGATGATGAATGATACTAAAAGTATTAATCAGAGAACAGAAATTACAACCACCACATGGTAGGGTGATTCCTATGTCACTATTCATCTTACTAGTGCTTCTGTCATAACAAAGTAATCTTTTCAGATTTTTTCTATTTTTATAAAGAAACCTAGGTCTCTCACCTACGATCTGGCTGATGCCTGTATCGACTTGTAAAATAGACGAATTATGGGTGAAAACCTCAACCAACTCTTTATTATCTCTAGTATAGAAAAGGGGAATCCTAAGACATCCCTTGTTACTAGCAGGATCACAGTCCACTCTCCTCGGAGTCCCACAAGTTTCCAAAATATGGGGCTGCAATACTTTCTCTTAATCTATTCAACTCTGACCAATTCTTAGTAATCTCATCATGTCCATACCCTCTCACCAATAACCTACTTTCCAAATTTTTAATCTCATTCTGGAACCCATCAAATGTGGGATTCAACCTGGAGACCCTCATACCTTGACCTTTTATCAGATTCCGGAAAATATAACCCGGATGCATACTAGATCTAGACAAAAGTGCATTCCTGTAACATGTCTTACGAAAGACACCAGTATTAATGAGACAATCATGCAATTTCTTCACATAAAGGTCCAGGAACTCTATTCATGTACAAGACCAATTAATGGTAAATTTCAAACTTACATAGTTCTTCCTGACTCAGGAGTCAGGAAGAACTATGCGAGTTTCATCAGATGATGAAAGGTCTCACTAACTTTATATATATATATATATATATATATATATATATATATATATATATATATATGTGTGTGTGTGTGTGTGTGTGTATAGGGGGAGTGTTTCTGTGAGTGCAATCTGGTGAGAGGTGAGTGTATTTGCATGATTGTATTGGGGGCTATCATAGTAGAGTACTAGACTTTTAACCCAAGCGGCATTTTTAAGCCTAGCTACTCTTCCCAATAAAAGTTGATAGGTACTGTTTCCCAAGGGTTTGGGGGGTTAGATATACTTGTCTGTCAGTGGCAGAGCATTTATAAGCTTCCACTCTCTCTAATAGACATAGGTGCCTGACCAGGGGTATATTTATGGTTCCCCATCCACTGTTTCAAGTGTCCTTTGAATATGTGCATGGATGAACTCTGTTTCTTGCCACCTCTATAGTGCCTTTTTAGGCAAGATTCAAATGACAAATTCACCACCGTAACAGGTACAAGCAAGCAAATTCTGAGGGTAATGCTACTTATTGCTAGAAGTCTAAACCTCAAAATGCACTCACTCGAGGCACTCCTTAAAATGGAGAACATCGACATTTGTGCAGTGACAGAGACCTGGTTCAAGGCTCCAGAGAACACCCCGGCTTTACCAGGCTATAATTCATACCACACCTTTCGGCCACCTAACTTGGACCGAAGCACTAAAGGCGGAGGCTTGTCCATATTCAGTAGGGATATCCACACCTCCAGACTAGTTTCTCAGCATAATGCATCTGAGATTATCCAAGTGCAACTAACTCTGGGCAAAACCGCATTGCAAATTGCAGCTTGCTACG
This sequence comes from Protopterus annectens, assembly GCF_019279795.1. Classification (NCBI taxonomy): domain Eukaryota; kingdom Metazoa; phylum Chordata; order Ceratodontiformes; family Protopteridae; genus Protopterus; species Protopterus annectens. The sequence goes on from NC_056728.1 coordinate 262,623,104, forward strand.
GATTCCCCCCATGCCCCAGGATTCCCACTCCTCATTTCTTGATACACTGGAAAATATTAGGGTACAACCTAACACCTTAATAATGGGTGATTTCAACTACCCCACCATTAACTGGGAAAACTACTCATGTACCATCTCTTGTGCTCAACATTTTCTGGAATTCATAAATTCCAATGCCTTGGATCAACTTCTCCACACCCCCACCAGGGGCAGCAATATCCTAGACCTGGTCATTACCAACATGGGCAACCAGTGTTCCACACTAGAGGTCAATTCCTCGTTGTTTAGATCCAACCACAAGCAAATCACTCTAGACATCCACATCCTACACCCACCCCCCATTAGGGAAACCACCTTAAATAATTTCTCCAAAGCCAACTTCACGCTTCTTAAGACAGAAGAGGCAAACTTCACAACACCCATGCTGACGGACAATAGAGATACGACTGCTGAATCCTATATAATTGCACTTTATAAGCACTCACACGAGTGCATGGATCGTGCAATCCCTAACAGAACCAAGATGCTATCCTCCAAAAAAAGGAAGCCAATCTGGTGGTCCCCTGCTATACACAAACTCAACAAAAGAAGAAAGAAACTGTTGCAAAAAAGAGTAAAATCCCATGATTGGAGGAACTCCATAGTCAGCCTCAGTAAGAAGCTGAGAGCCCTCATAAAATCCTCCAAAGCTAGTTACGAAAACAAAGTCTCCACTGATTCTAAAGACAGCCCCAAAGCATTCTGTAGCTATGTCAAGAATCTCAATGGCAACACTCAGATCTCCTCTGAGTTACAGCACAATGGCACTAAATATACAGAACCAACTGATATTGCCAACATCCTGGCAGATAGGTTCAGTGCTAACTTTACCCCTCTCTCATCCCCTAAAGGGCCCATCACTATACCGGAAGAATGCATAGTATCTGTAATCACGGCTGTACAGGTTAAAAACACACTCTCCAAAGCCAAGAACATAGCATCCATGGGACCTGACAACATCCCAGGCTGCGTTCTTCATGAACTACAGAACGAACTGGCACCCCACCTAAATACCATGTTCAGTCATAGCCTCACCTCAGGCTTTGTGCCCATTGAATGGCACACAGCAACAGTTATCCCACTCCACAAAGGAGGAGCCACCACGGACCCCGGGAACTACTGCCCCATTAGCCTGACGAGCCTGGTCTGCCAGGTTATGGAGCGTATCATCATGGAACTTATAAACAATGACAGTGGTAATCTCCATACTCTGGACCCTACCCAGTTCGGGTTTGTAAAAGGCAGGTCATGTCTCCTAAACCTGATAGACTTCTTTGAAGTGGTCACCAAAGCCGTAGATGAGGGTAAGGTGGTACACACAGCCTATCTAGATCTCGCCAAGGCTTTCAACACCATCACCCACTCTGTAATTATAGACAAACTCACTAAACTAGGTATAAATCCCTATGTCACAAGGTGGGTTGCCAACTGGCTCACTGACAGAACCCACACTGTGAAAGTAGCAGACTCTAATTTCAACTTCAGACCAGTGACAAGTGGAGTACCACACGGTTCAGTCCTAGGTCCTCACCTGTTTGGTATCTACTTCTCTGAAGTACAGGCTAACACAGAAGGTATTTGGCTGACAAAGTTCGCAGATGACTGCAAACTAGAGTCATAATCAAAACTCCTAACGATGTGGACATCCTACAAAAGGGCCTCACTGAGACAGATGCCTGGTGTCAAAGCCATGGCCTCAAGCTCAATGCCAAAAAGTGCATTGTCATCCCTTTTGGTAAAAACTCTGTACCCATGAACTACCACATAGGCGGTAATCTACTTAACACCAAAAGTGTGATAAGAGACCTTGGGACACAGGTGGACAGTAGTCTCTCCTTTGATAATCACATCGCCACAGTAGTCAGGAAATCCTTCTACGTGGCACACCTCATCACAAAAGGTTTCTCATCCAGGAAAAAAGAGGTAATTGTTCCCCTCTACTCATCACTCGTTAGACCCATTATAGAGTACAATGCCCCTTTTGGTATGTACCTCACAAGACATCTACAACAACTGGAAAGGCCACAGATATACCTCACAAAGAGGATTACTGACCTCAAACAGATGCCCTACGCAGACCGTCTCAAAAAACTCCAGCTTTACTCCGTCGCATATCGCCTACTGAGAGGCAATCTCTGCCTAACATACAAAGCTATGTCAAACCCAGAGCTGTTGGACATGCTCCACGTAAAGAAATCCCAATCCCTCCAAGCTGCATGCTCTAGAGACCTAAACCTTGTCACCACAATAAATAGAACATGCTGGAGGGATAGATTCCTGTCCCAGAGACTTCCCATACTCTGGAACAAACAACCTATCTATATCAAACAAAGCTCCTCATTAGCACTCTTCAAGAAAAATCTTGATGATTGAATGGGAGATGGGAAATTCACCCCGGGGATCACTTCTTTGGCTCTGCTTGACAGGGGCACAGGAAAATAATTTTCTTGGGTGGCAAAAGCCAGGGTATCGTTTGGCTAGGCTTATATAGGCCCTAGGGCCAATAGCCTCGGACCTACCTATGAACCTATATGGATGAAAAGCCTGTTACAGAGAAGGGGAGCTTCTGAGTCACATACCTGTCCCCCCCAGCATGTTCTGTTTATCTTGCAGGCAGTGGATGAGTGGATGGCCTATCCTCCATTCATTTGTCACAAAGCCTGTTTGGAGGCTGTAGTTAAAAATCTGTTTCTAGTGGGTCTGATAGTTTATGTTGCATGCTATAAAGGAGGCATCCGGTGATATTATCAGGACCCACTGATGCAGAGTTCCTGGCCTTGAAGAGCATCTTGAATATCTGGTCTCAAGTGATAGTTGGGGGAGTTATGGATGTGGGCATTTCCTGAGGAACATTTGGCAGGGGAAAGTGAGTTAAAATTAAGAAAAAATTGTCAGTCAAAAGGTTTGCTATATCTTTGGCTATGTACAGGTGGCACTGTTTACAATTAATTTGGTACAATGTTATGTATTGCCTTTGAGGTTATGGACATAGCTGAATAAAGCTTTGTGATTCTCCTTGGTGTGAGAGGCTAATTTTGCTTCAAATTTGACTTTGATAAACTTAGGCCCCTGAATTGCTTGCTTAGGTTAATGAGGAATGTTTTACCTTTCTTGGCATTGGGCCTCCTAAATTTTGGCATGAATTTCTTCCATTTTTTATATAGCCTATTTATATTGGGATTCCACCCGGATGATTTGTTTTTTGAGTTCATCCTGCACTTAATTCATGTAGGTACATCAGTCTCTGTCTAGCTGTCAATATGATTGTACAGGGCTTCTCTGAATATTCCACATAGGCAGTGGTCTACTCAGGATTGTGGGGTGAAATTTTGGCAGGGTGTCACTTCGTAGTATAAATTTTTGCCCTAGAATCATTCCTAAAAGTTCCAGGGTTATCTGGTGCTCTGGTTTTACCTTACTTCAAAGGAGGCATGCTTTATGGTCTGACCTGAACAATGAGAACGTTACACCAGGGAGGGTGCATCATTCTGCCAACAAAGTTTGTGCCTGTAGTGGGCATACAAATGAACTGGTCTACAGTGTTTGGTTTTACAGAGTCCAGGAATCTCTGGGCTTGCAGTTAGGGGTCATGTATGATTCCCAGTTTATACTTGGATAATAAAAGTCACCCATGAGTATGTTGTTAGGTTGAATGGGGGATTGTCTCTAGTACATTTAAGTATGTATTATGGTTTTCCTGGGTCATAGAAGGTGCTCTATAGCCTGCAAGGATATGGCATGGGACTTGGCCTAAGGTAATTTTGACATGGAGATGATCAAGTGTGTCATATTAATGGAACAGTCTTGAAGTTTGTTTTTATTGTAAATGGACTGAAAATCTTCCACACAGAGAAGTTTATTACACTGTTTTGTTTTTGGACCCACTACACTTTAGTGGGTTGTTTTGAGACTTCGAGGATACCACGGAGATTACTTGTTTTTTGTTGTTACTTTGGTTTCTGAGACCAAGGTTTTTGTTCCATAAAGGATCCCTGAATTGGTGTGGAATTCCAGCATTTTAAGACATGGATAATGACAGGCTAAAAGATTTACAAACTGTACCTATCCGGAATGATACAGAAGCAGATCAGATACAAACAGATACAGAAAATGGGCAGGGAAGAATGGGCCCAGAAAATATGAATTTAGAGACATTTTCTAAACTAGAAAAGCAACTGAAATGCATGCAGGGTCTCTACTGGGAACACATTTATTTAATACAAAGCATAGATAAGAAGAGACTACCCCGGGGACTTAGATTGAACAAAAGATCAATGTGGAAAAGTATGGACAATTTTCTAAGGAATGGGAAGATATTTTAGAGGATGCCAGCTACAAACTTATTCATCTGCTATTAAGGAACAACCTTAGTGTGCAGGAAGCTACAAAGGCTGACATCACATCTTTAAAAACAACATTGGAAAATGAGAACCACAATGACCTAGATGCTAAATTTGAGCTGCTTAATGAAAGAGTGAAAGGATATGAGCAGTCCAATAAAGAAAGAAAGATTAATAAAATGAAACGAGGTCAGTTGGACAAAGATGATCCTGGGAGACTTAGTAGGAGGTACAATAATAACAACAGCAACAGAAGAACCAACAACAGACAAGGTTTTAGTTATTACAGGGGTTATAAGGGAAAGTATAACCGTGCCTGTAGACCTCAAGGAGATTTTCCAAGGGGAGATCCTTGCACAAAACCAGACAGGGGCACAATACAGGTCCAACAGAAGACTGGCCCCCAACATCTCATTCCCCGCAATATCAATCCCCTCTGGCTATCAACACTCCGTAAAAGCCTTTGACATCATAGAAGGATCAGGACAGGAACATAAGCCACAGCGGCAACCAGAACCGACAGAGAGTTCTACAGGACGAATTACAGGACAACCGGGACCACAGACAATCCAGCTACCAGGAGCAGCAGCACCTTCACAGAGACCACTTTCTTCAGGAAGACCAATATCGACAGCACAGACATCAACCACCACACCAATACCAAAACCAGCACCAGTACCAGAACAAGAATGACCACCACCACCAGAGCCCCAGAGCTTGTCCCTCATACCAGGTTCCCCCATATCACAGCCACAGTGAAGAATACTACTACAACCCACCGAGATTCCAGAAAGCAGAGGAGGAATTCCAGAGGTCTCTTACTTTATCCACGAACTCCCAGGGAGACAGGAGAACCAAACAGTGAACAGAGGTGAGGAAATACACTACCTGGGCAATCCCGACTGGAACCCCGACTACAACCCAGGTCCCAGGCTCAGATGGAGAAACCAGCCACAATAACAGGTACAATAACAGCAATAACAGATGCCACAATAACAGGTGCTCCACTTATCTGGAACCACTCTGTTAAAGCACTGACTAAAGAGGAAAAAAGTGTGTTGTCCAAAGGACATACTTTTGTACCAAGCTGCAGGAGTGAGGTTGCTCAGGTACTGATAGACCTTAAAATGTTTGTGAGGAAGCTAAACTTAAGGGTACAGTTTCATGGCAAAAGTAATGACATTGAAAATAAGCCTATTGATGAAACTATAAAAAGGCCCAGCAGCTATTGTCCACCACTACATCAAACACTACCTGCTTTCAAAATGAAATGTGAGATGGATATCGGGAAACTGCTGAAAAAACCTCCTAAGAAAAAAACTTTATAACTTAACACAGGGAGAAAGGAAAGCATTGCTTGAGCTAGGCAATGATAAATCCAGGCGTGTAATGAAGGCAGACAAGGGAGGTATACTTGTGACTGCTACCACTAGCTACAACCAACATTTAGAGAACATGCTGGAGGATAACAGATTTTATGAGTTATTTACCATGGATGACATAAAAAGAGCATATGATTTATGGAACACTAATCTCACCACATTATGGGAAGAAAAACTTATCACTGAAAATCTTTATAATTATTTATGGAGCCCATGCCTACATTTACCGTACTGTTTTGGAATACCAAAGCCACACAAGAACAGAGAAGACCCACCTTATAGACCGGTGGTAGCAAGTGGAGTTCCCTTACTGAAGCCACAGCCATTTACCTTGATTACTTGCTGAAACCTCTAGCAGAAAAGAATAAGTCATGCATAAGAGATTCAATGGATTTTTTGAGGAAAATAAAAAACATTCCAGTGGAAGCAGACAGTATTTTATTAACTATTGATGTGGAATCCTTGTTCTCAGTGCTCCCTCACAATTACTTTATAACAGCAGCTATGGAGTCTTTTAAGAAACATAATCAAGGTACACAGGCACAACTACAAAAGTTAAGCAAGCTCATTAATCTTGTACTGGACTTCAGTTTCTTTACTTTCAATGGCAAACACTACAAACAAAAAACTGGTATAGCAATGGGAGCTGCCATGGCTCCCAGCATAGCTAACCATAGCCCTGGGCAAATGGGAGGAGGACTTTGTCTTAAACAACACAGACCACATGCAGCATATCATGTGCTGTTTATATTTTATTGATGACATCTTTATTGTGTGGGAAGGTGACACCTTGCTGCTTGGAGATTTTATCACTTACCTCAATCAAACAACCCCTTTCCTGAAGTTTACCTCTTCCCATAGCTGTACTTCAACCACTTTCTTAGATATACAGATTTTCAAGGACACCAGCAATAACAGAATCACCATTGATCTATTCAGAAAACCAACGAGGGTTAACTTATTACTCCACAGTAAAAGTTTACATCCTACAAAAAACAAGTATAATGTAGTGAAGTCCCAAGGCTATAGATTAGCTAGAATTACCACAGAGATGGAACCATTTTTGAGAAACCTGAACAACTTAGAGGATGATTTTCTGGTGAGAAGCTATGAAAGTCAGATGTTAAAAAACATCTTGGTACCCATTATAGAACTGAAAAGGACTGAAGCACCTTCACTCAACCACCCCCGTAGAAAAATATTAAGTAATTCCACAGAGAATGACAAATGCAAAAATAGCTGCATCCTGACTTACACTTTGGATTATCACAGTATCAAAAATATTATTGAAAAAAACTGGGACATTGTCACAGGAAACCCTTTTTTATTAACATGTTAGGTGAAGCCCCATCATTTGTCTATATGAAGGCCAGGAACATTAGAAGATTTGTTGAATTTAAACCTAGACCATATGAGAAAAGCACTAAAAGATGTGAAACTAATTGTACATTTTGTATATTTATACAGCAAGGTGATAGTTTTTATTGCTCTTATTTAAAGAAAATCATTAAAACCAGTGCAGGGGTGACTTGTAACACTACAAAAGTAATTTACAGGGCACAGTGCAATGAATGTGATGCATTCTATGTGGGCAAGATTGTAAATAAACTCAAGCGTAGGATTTCATGTCATCTGTCAGAAATCCACTCTGGATGTAAAAATAATGCACTAGCCAAACACCTTTCTCTTCATAAAAGACACACAGGTTTTAAGTTCCAGATCCTGGATCGCATAGACATGGGTGATCAAGAAGGAGACATCCCGAATATTCTGGAGAAATATGAACTCATGTGGCAATTAAAGCTGAACTCTTTTAGGAAGCCTGGATTAAACTACTACTGTTCAGTTAAAAGTGCACTGGAACTTAGAAAATTGCCACATTGTTTACATGACTAATTGTATTTTATGTTATTCTATTCTATTCTACCAGTTGGTTTTAAATGTTGCTTGTCTTTTCGGCTTTTCCCGGTAAGGGGTCGCCACAGCGGAACTCCGGTCCGCTAATGATTGGCAGTAGATTTTTATGGTGCCGAGTTGCCAGCCCGACGCCCAACCTTCAGCGAAGGCACGCCCATTCATGCATGTCTTTCAGAGGCCACGCGACTGCGGGAAGGACATGCAGACTCCACACAGAAGGCACTTCCCCGCACACTGAGAATCGAACGGGAGAACCTCTTGCTGTGAGGCAACAATGCAACCGCTGTACCACCGCGGCTTTACCAGTTGGTTTTAAATACCATTTTAAATCAGTTGTAATTTAAGTGTATATTTTGTTTCCATCATCATACATACATTTTTTCTTATTTTTATTTTTTACTGGTTCTTTTTTCCATTTTATTCAAAATGATGTGTAATAACATTACTAATTGTATAATTATATATATTTTTATAGATTGTTTTTAGAGTTCTTGTACACAGACCTGAAGAAGTCTAGAAGGATGAAAGTGATCTTTGTTAACAATCGGTTATGAAAATAGAAATTGATTTTTACATGCAAAATGTGTATGTATATATTTATATATATTTTTTGATTGCCAAATGAACTAAGGTTGATTTATTTCCAGCTATGTAGTATATTTTCTTAGATAAAATCACAGACTTAATAATCTGATTAAATAAGAGGTACCACATTGTTATAAATTTTATTTAAAGTACATAAGGGTTATATATTATTATGACAGCTACTGAGTAGGGCTGGACCAGCTCAAATGTCACACCGATGGGGGAAGGGATGTGAATTTAACATGTGTACCAATAACACTGTTTTACAGCACAATAAACCACTCCCATGTCTGATAAAAAGATATATATATATATATATATATATATATATATATATATATATATATATATATATATATATATATATATATATATATATTTAGAAATATTGTGAGGAAATTATTACTCTATTTTTGCTTTACTTGGATCACTTGTCTGTGTACTTAATAAAGGATTTTTGACTGGAAACAGACTGCCTGCCTTGCTTGGATTACTTTCAAATACTTAGTAATGCTATACAATTATATATTTTCTAGTTATTATTTTTTTGTTTTGTTTTGACTTAAGACGAGTTTAAGTTCACTACTTCTTCTACTATTGTCTGATCTGATTAATATACAGTGATTAACTAGAAATATATGGACTGAAAAATCTTCCACACAGAGAAGTTTCTTACACTGTTTTGTTTTTTTTTTGTAAATAGAGACGCCACCACCTTTTGTCCCTTCCTGTGCAGTAATTGGTCTGAATTTATGGAAGGCATTATAGCGTTACACTGCTGTACCTCTGTAAACTCCTGTAGACTTACCAGCAAATCATGCAGTATTGCTGGAGGGGTACTAGACACCAGGGAAAGTAAAATTAGTACTTCAAACTCATTTAAAAATATATTAGAACAGTTTTGCAGCATAAAAGACTTGTGAGCAGAAAGTGACACTAGACACCAGGGGCTCACTTTAATACTTTTAAGTCACATACAAAAGAGAAAAGGTTTTGTACTCTGCACTCTTTGCAAAGGAAGTAGTGCTTTAGTAAACACTAATACTAAACACCAGGGTGATTCTGTCAATTATCCTAAGTCATTAAAAAGTACAAAGAGAAAAAGCTTTGATCATTGTGACCATTAACAAACCAGAGCTTTAGTCTTCTTCTCTAATACTAGACAACAGGGCAATTTTTAAATATTACCCTAAGTCAGCTTAAAGTAAGGTAAGGGGGGAAGTATTCAAACCTTCTACCCTTGCTACAGAAAGCAACTTTGTAACTGACCAGAGCTTTAGTTCTCTCCACCAGCTGATGATTTGATAAAATGGTTGCTTTTGTATCCTTATGTATTTTCTGAACAATAATACATATGAAACTCTAATGTCTGGCATTATTGACTGACTGTAACAGTCCATGAGTTAGGAGGGACAAGACAGGAACAAGAGGCAAACTCCAAAGCATTCTGTAAAACCAGAGACAGTTGAGAGTTGTAGGGGGGGTGTGTGTGTGTGTGTGTGTCTGTGTGTGTGATGGGGGGGCTGACACACCTCTCTATGGTCGTGCTGAAGAGAACAGTAGACAACACCAGGAAGAAATTTCAAATTTTACTCTAACTTACAAAGTTAATAGAATTACAGGCTTAGCATCACAGTACATTTTCTGATGACTACAAATAATGAAACTCTAATGTCTTCCATTATTGACTGACTATAATCATCTATGATTTAAGAGGGATAGGGAAACAATAAGTGGCTACAACACGGGCATTCTGTAATCTTAAGGATAAGTAAAAGGTTTGAGTGTGTGTGTGTGTGTGTGTGTGTGTGGTTTGAATGTGTGCACGTATGTAGGAGAATAAATGGAGGTGCCTGTGCCAACATGATTGTATGGGACAACAGAAGATCTGATGTCAATCTTTAATCATTCTTGATTGATGAGTTTGGTTCCAACCTCTCAGAAGAGACTTGACCATTATACATAGCTCATGCCAGCCAAAATCTCTAGAGCTAAGGCTCTCCCCACAATACCCCTCTTCCCATTACCTCAGATCTTATTTGCCACTCTGAAAATTGGATGCGTCAGCCGATACTGTCAGCTAAGTGCTTGTATTTACTGTTATTTCTGTACTTAATTGGTAATAGACTGTTCTTTAGTCTGTCTTGATTAATATCACTATTTTTCTGTGTGTGTTTTTTGAATGCAGTTACTTTTTCTACCCACTCCCTTTTACCTAACGATATCGCTTGTTACCATCACTGGTAACTTACTTTCCCTCCCTCCCTCTCTCTTTCCCTTTACCAATAGGTAATCCTTAAATACCATTGTTGGTATATTGTTTTCTCTATTAGCCTTTTGGGTATACTTGTTTTACCAGTGCTGGTAATCTTTTCTCTCCCTTTTCCTTTTTCTCCTCTTTGGGTCTGTCTGTGAGTGTGATTGGATATGGCAGAGAAACAAAAGGAACATCCGGCTTCAGTGTCAGGATTGTAACAAAAACTCCTCTCAAACACGGCTTTAAATCACTGTATATAGAAGTAACTTTATTAAAACAGAATGTAAGCACTTTCACAGAGTAACTTCTGCTTCATCAGACCATTACAGAAAACAAAATCTCAGTGCTATTTAAAATAGTCAACCAATCACAGAAAGTTTAGCAATTATGTGATAACATTAATAAAAAAACCCTCCCAAACAATAAAAGCAGCCTCCCATTTGTTAAAGACATAGCACTAAAACAATATTCCCATCATCAAATATAAAGATTTGTTAAGTTTGTTCCAAACACAGTAATAAATCATAAAAACCATTGAGCAGTCTCTATATGTTGCTTCAAACCTGAGCATAAACTTAGGTTCATAGGTTGGTACTAGGCTATTGGCCCAAGGGCCTATACAAGCCTAGCCATAATATTTCCCTGGATATTTCTTCCCACAATATTTATTTCCCTGGACCCCTGTCTAGCAGGGCGACTGATGTGATCACCAGGGTGAATTTCCTCTCTCCCATCCAATCGTCAAGGTTCCTTTTGAAGAGGGCCAAGGAGGTGCTCTGCTTGACATGTATGGCGAGTCTTTTCCAGAGTATGGGGAGTCTCTGGGTCAGGAACCTATCCCTTCAGCATGTTTTGTTCATTGTGATGACAAGGCTGACTTGCAGTCATTTTTGCAGGCTTTACCCGTAAACTAAACAGAATGCCAATATATCATGTGTGGTCCATAACCTGTGCAGTAATCCTTTAAGCAATTTATCTTGAGCTTGTTTCTTGTTTGCTGTTCATTTTTTACTTTGATCATGTTTTCCCCATGAAACAAGTAGATAGTTGTTGTCAGGCAGCAAGTCTCTTTTGGATAACAAACATTTTTACAAGTGGGGGTATTACAGAGATTGCTACTTTCAGCATGTTACTTGGTACTTTAATAAAGCTGAATATAAATTATAATTAGAACTGCAGTGCAAGGATAAGTGGTTTGAGTTGAGTGATGCTTGTTTTTCATTTACTTGATGTTGACTGGCATTCCAGTAATGCATTTAAAAAGTAATTTATTTTTTCATGCCTCACAACCTTTTTGTTTCCATCTAGATATTAAGTAAGCTGTCATGCAGCCAATGCATTGAAATACTTTTTCTTCTACACTTCCTGTTGTCTTTATTGGACTCTCATAATGATGGTTTGGCACCCAGAGCAGTTAATTAAAGTTCCAGTTTTGTGGTTTTGAGCATAGCTCCTCCCCGTTCTAGTTAGCCACACCCCTTCAGCTGTCTTCTGCAGCCCTCTTTTGATTTGAAGTCACCAGCCGCCACTGCCAATCAGGTTTAAATGTAGTCCAGGATTCATTTAAGCAGTCATGGCTGATATCAGCCCTGCTTAATGTATGTGGTTAGTAGCTTTCCATGTTAGTGTGTGTTAGCAGCAGTGACAAGGATCTTGCATAAGCTTTTCTGCTAGAGTTCTAAGGACTATTTTGTGATTCTCAGTTCTGGAAGATATTTTGGTAATTAAGTTGGTATAGAGGGAGGTGCCAGACTGTGGGCTTCCCAGTGTGCCAGCTGACATAGTTACAGCTCTGACAATAAAGCTATAACAACTTTACCTTCTTAAAAACAAAGGAGGTTTACATTTTAAATGCACATATGTCCTTCAGAGTTTCTACTGTCTGACACCAAACACAGAAAGCCACAAAAGTCCACAGGAACCCTGCTTCCTACTGATTATAAGGAAGAACAACCAAACAAAAGTAGTACTACATGAAACACCATCAAGTATCAGTCTTGGAGTTTTTCAGTGATGACATGTTCATTTCTGATTGGCAGCTTCTATTCCCTACATGGTACAAAAGCATTTCCAGTAGACAAGTAAAGAGAAATTGTAATAATTGTCATAAGTTTATTTAGATTCACTAACATTCATGAGTGGTGTCTAAAAGGATTTTCTTTTGGCAGCAAGGAGAGTCAACAAGCAGAGCACTGAGAATATTGCAAAAAAAAAAATCACTGCTTGAAGCTTCTAAGCTTCTTCCAATTGTATGCACTCTTTAAAGGTAGACAATTCTGTTCCCTAGATGACAGGTAACTTTTCAGCTTCTGCACAAAGTAAAAGCAAAGGATTCACACTAGCATTTATGTAAGCATCAGCTAAGGTAAGTGAGGACAATTACTAACACAAAAACTGTTTAAATATGAGGTGGAAAAAACAATTGTAATTTTACTAAGTGTTTTGCTGACCTACAGGATGTACTGCTATGAATATGTATAGTAAAAGAAGCCCACATTCATCTACAGTTGTCAGTCTTTACAATGCTTCCTTTGGGAGGAATTTTTGGATATCATGGTTAATCTGTGAAATAAAAAATGTGCAAGTCACTATGGCATTCTGCTCATGTACATAAGTACAATTTCATAGTAACAAAATATGAAATAGTAAACAAGGCCAAATTGTGAAACCAGTGCATTTAATAACATGCCTTGAAAGCACTTCTAGTTTTGTATCAGGTCCTGTGAAAGAGCAGTGCTTTAAGAACAAAATAACACAGATTGCTAGCACTTTAGGAATGATCTCAGACAATGACTTTTATATGCAGTTTCTCACTCTTCTACATAGTATTATTGGCACATGTCTGATTACAGTGCATTTTAATATAATTTTATCAATGTAATACCCATTAGGTAAAAGTGCCTGGTTAACTGCTATGCCCAGATAAAACAAGAATTGTGGATCCCGCTCAAGTCTAGAACATACAGTCTTTATGAGCTGCTAACATTAAATTCCTATGGTGTTCTGTTCTAAGCCTTGTTACATTCTGGAAATCAAATTATGACACGTGCGCAGAAGAGTTTTAAAATTCAATTCAGTGGCTGAACTTTGATGGGTTTGATGAGGAAGTCACCAGATTTTGGCTTCAGTTTCAGCATAAAGTTTAAACACTGTTGAGTATTTCTAAGGAAGACACATGCTGCGGGATTTTGATTATAAATTATGGAGTATTCTGTACAAAATCATTAATATTATTAATACATTTCTTGAATGTTCAAGTATAGAAAAGGCATAATACACAGCTACATGAAACTGCATTCACTCTGTTTAAGTGGCAAAAACAAGATGATCATGAAAAATGTGAAGCATGTGACCCCTATAATGTCACAGAGTCTGTTAAAGTGCAATATTTATCTTCTGATCAGGATTCCAACCAATGCTGCAAGTTGCTTGGAGACTGACATATTTAATGAAAATGATGCTCCCAACTCAAGATCCATCTATCTGTCTCATTTAATTAAACTACTGTGTAAATATGGGCTTTTGCGAGATGCATTTTGTCATCAGAATCATTTACTCAGCAGACTAACAAGAAGTGCCACTTTCATATAAATTATTTTGAGAATGAATTAAGCACACATCTAGTCGATTATAATTTTTTTCCAAATGGTATCGTGCAACTATGTATACATCTATTGGTAGACAGTGAAAAAAACACAGTAAAATAACTCTCAACAGAATATTGAAATATAATTCTATTTACTGTGTCAATGGTTATATCCAAATGTACATGTCCAGATGTAGCATAACATATACAAACGCACCCACACACACATACACACACACATGCATGCATATAAACACACACACACACACACACGCACACATTCATGCATAGACAAACACACACACGTACATTTTGTATACCATAATCCACACTGTTCTTTAATATAAAGTTAGCTTCAATAGTAATACTACTCAAACGAACTCTAGAATTCACCTTTTTCCATACAGTTTTCCCTGACTGATATTTTACTTTTTAAGTAAATAGGTAAGCTTACTCATTTAGAAAGCTGTATATAAATTGTTTGCATTATAATGCTTGTGAAATAATCATGACTCTATACGATACTGGAGGAAATATGTAAGGCCAGTATTCTCTGTACTATTGCAATCAAGAATTATATTCAAAGTCTCCTTGAAAATGCTGACTGACAAAAAAATATAACAGGAACTAAGTTAAATTAATTGATTGATTTGACTGGTTGAATGATTAACAACTTCTGTTAAATACAAATGTATAAATCATTAAAGTATGCATGTCAAAATCAGTGAATTCAAAACTGATGACAAAGACATAAATCATTTAGAGTATAACTTGCACAGTATATAAGTTTAAGCAAAAAATAAAATCAGAGTAGAGTTTCAAGCAATGCAAGTATGCTAATTATTTTAACAGCAGTTGTCTCCTTTACACATTCATCTAAAAACTCGGCACCATAAAAAATCTACTGCCAATCATTTGCGGACCGGAGCTCCGCTGTGGCGACCCTGAACCGGGAAAAGCCGAAAAGGCAAACATTCATCTAAAAACTGCAATATCAGAAAATATAAATGCTAATATTCTAACAAAGCTATTTAAACCAAACATTTTATAAGTATGCCATACTGAATGACAGACAGCACTTCAAGGTGGGTGACATATTAAAATAATTCTACACTTTTATTTTTCTTCAGCTCAGGTACCTTACCTCCTAAACTTTATACTTAAGTATGCTGAGGTAAAATGCATAGGCTGCTTTATATACGAGAAGCATGGATATGCTTTTCTTTAAATCCACAAGGACTCAGTGTCACATCTGGTAACATATCGATATAAACAAAGGTAAAGTATGAGGAATGTTTTATACACACACACATACACCATAGGGTGTATCAAGCTTGCATCTTACAAGGAAAGTACAGACCTTTCAGGCAGCGAGATCAGAGTGACGCAAGTAGCCATACTGATTTAAAGGAAAATAAACAAGATCACTCACATCCAGGATCCCTGTGTACATCAAACGTCTGAGTCACAGGATGAAAGCAGTCTATTTCATTGTATTTTCCAAAATCACAGCAATAACTTAAACTTTAGCCATTCAGTAAGCCTTAACAACAGTCCAAACTTCAACAGTAGTCACTTAGTTTTAAAACATAAAAATAGAAATCAAGTAGAATTAGTCACAGGAGAGATTCAGTTTTATTTAGTTGTGATAAGTGCTTTCATCCAAGAACTGGATTTCATTAGATCATCTTTTGAAAAAAAAGCTTTATTTGTAGAAAATATATACTTACACAAAACAACAAAGTCATAAATCAGGATAAAAAAATATATAAAGATGAGGTAAAAGTATGTAGCAACTCATGATAGGCTAGTCACTTGGAATATTCAACAACTAATTAAAATGCAAAAATAGAATTAACTTTAGTTTTCAGCCTATAAAACAAGTTAACTAGAAACCCTGGTAGTGAAAAGTGTATTTGTGGCTGGACCACACTTAACATACCTAATTAGCATGATCTGCTTGGTAGGTTACTTGGTGAACCCTTATGAAAACCCAATCTAGAGGCTGCATTTGAAACCAAAAGTAAAATATTACAGTTAATCTTTGTTCTTGTAATATTATATCAATGACTCCCCAGTCTACAAAAAAAAAAAAAAAAAAAATGAAAAAACATTCAAAATAGGCATATAATTGAACAATCAAAAACCAAATCCACATGAACAGCCCCCCCCCATATCAATAATATCAAATATAAAACTATAAATGAAAAATAAAAATAGACCTTTAAACTAACTTAGACCCAAGCCTTAAGTCCAAGTAAACATGCAAGAAAGTGAAAACAAGCCTCCTGCATATAATTATGAAGAAAGAAGAGCATAGGTACAGAAAAAAAGAAAAAAATAAAACTAAAGTAAAATGATACAAAAATTAAAAATCAACCCAATACAAACTACAAATAAAAACAAATTAATGACAACAAAAGCCCATTCCAGGGGTAAAGTCAGAACCAATAAACTAGTACCAAAAAGTACAATTAGCAATTAAAATAAACAATACAAAATAAATAAATCTAAAAATAACTTATAATTGTTTTTGATCGATTTTGACTCTTCCATTTTTGAGTCATGCCTTTTAGTCTCAACAGTACATCTGCAATATTTGAGAGGTTGATGGATAAAATTCTTAAACCTCATATCAGGTATGAATCACCCTACCTGAGTGACACTGTGATTGTGTCATAAGAGTGGAAAATCCATAATCCAAAAACAGAGCCCATCTTGAATTCCCTATACCAATCAGGACTAACTGCCAACCCAGATAAGTGCAGACAGGGCATGGTGGACGGCTACTATGTGCCACTGGTACAGTATTAGTAAAATCATTGGTTGAACAGACAGAAAAGGTGTTATATGGCGCATACCCCCTACTACAAAAAAAAAGTAAGAATTTGGCCGGGTTTTCTACTATAGGGCATTTATTCCAAACTTTGCTGCAGTTGCAATTTCCTTGACAGTCCTAATCAAGGTGAGGGCCATTGTGAATTTTACATTAGAACTACTGCTGCAAAGAGCTTTCAATGACAAAAGAATATTTTCTAAATCTGAATGCTTAATGGTCCAAGACTTCTGCAGCATTTTTGTGCTTACAGATGACTTAGATATGGGCACTGGTGCAATATTATCCCATACAGTCTACAGGAAAAAGTATCTTGTGTGTTACATTAGCAAGATGTTCACTAATCTTAGTGAAGGTACTCTGCTGTTAAATGAAAGAGAGACTGCTTATCGATAAAGTGAGCACTTAGAAACCTTAAGTACATTCTCAAAGATAGAGAGTTGACAGTACTCACTGAACATGATCCTTTGTAGTATTTATATTAGAAAATGGATTGCAACTCCAAGCTCCTAAGATGGGCATGTACTTTTCAATCATTAAGCTTCTGTACCAACTACCATCCACGCTGTACCCAGCCAATGTCACTGGGTTGTTACTTGCCTCCCGCCCAAAATTGGATGCAGGAATCAAAGTTTCAATGCTGGGTATGTGATCATGTAATGTGATGCATGCAGAGAAGGTTGCACATAAATGGAGTGTTATAATGGCTTACACTAGGGGTTATCATATCATGCATGGAAAGTACAGGACATTCAGACAGCTAAGTCAATGTGAGGGAGGTGCCCATAGTGAACAAGCTGCTTCTGGTAGCATAACTTAGTTTCTGTCTGTAGAGCAAGATAGAATTATGGTTGTCTATGATGCTAGAAGGATCCTTGTGAAGGAATTCCAACAAACAGCTCTGACTGCACGGCATTGTGAAGAACTGAAGCTGTGCTTGAGTAGCTGCTGTCCTGAGAGAAGATGTAAAGCTGTATTTAGGAAGCTGTTCTCCTAAGACAGAGGATAATTAAATATCTGCATGAGAAATTCTGTTGAAAAAAGACTTGTCAACACAAATTTGGTTAAGAAATTAATTGGAGAGTGAATTAGGGAGTGTACTGAAGTGTTTATTTATTTTTGTTTATTTAATTATTTAAAGAATTCATTGTAATCCCTGAGCACAGTACAAAATACTTCTTGATGATTATATAGAATGTATTAGAACAACTGACTTCCAAATTGGCAGTAAGTCTAATAAGCAATGTTAAGAAAGGTAAAATATACTTCTTAAATTTGTTAAAACTTTGCTGTGAGAAACATTCTACTCTTTCAATGTCTTCTGCTTGGAGGAAAAAATTATTAGGCATGTCAATTAACCTATGTCTGTAAACCTTTCAGTTGGACTTGCATTTGCATTGACTGAACTGCTACTGGCCTGCATCTCTGAAAAAGCCTTTATAGAATTTTTTAATGTTATTCTTTCAGAGGCAAGAAATCCTTGCATTCATCTTTCTTGCAAGTAAAGCTGTGTTAAAAAATTGCAGTTACCTGCAAAACTGTTTCTGTACTACAAGCCTAATCAAAATATTAATGTATGCATGATATATACATATAACTATATAGCTATATATGGTATAGACACACACAGGTATATATAAACATGTACAGAATGGATAGATATGAATAAACATACATTGTCATTTTACATGTTGTCCAATAAAAGATTTGTGGTGTTAACTTCACTCTGTTACATCACAGCGCACTTAGTCAATTTGTTTTTTTTAGATGCATTCTGTTTCAGTTTAAGGATAGGCAGTGTTATAATTCACATAAATGTAACAATAGGAAAATGTCCTCCTAAACCCATGGTCGCACAAGGACCAGTTAGTATATTTAAGATGAGGGGATATGTGTGTGGAGTAGCTTGCCCCTATTTTTTTGTTACTCAGTTAAAGCCAACATTATGTGCCATCAATTTTAATGTTTCTTTATTTAAATGTTTACTATTTGTCAGTTTTATATTTCTTGCCCCTATTTTTTTGTTACTCAGTTAAAGCCAACATTATGTGCCATCGATTTTAATGTTTCTTTATTTAAATGCTTACTATTAGTTTTATATTTCCTCTAACAGGGGTTTTAAGATGATACATGGTTTTATTCTAGTGCTCTTTAGAATGGAAAAAAAATCACTAAAACATCTTGGAAATGTTCCTATTATGCAGTACTTTTCAGTTTCTCATTAACCCCAGTTATTGCCTTTTCATACTGTACAAAAGGATAACTACCACAAGTCACGTTTATCCTCTCGTTTCCTGCGCATGATTATTAGCTCAAAAGGCTTTCTTTATTCCTTCTGTATCCAGCTCAGGATTACTTACCATGTCTTGTATGGATCTGCCCTCCAAACTGCATACTATGCTAATTTTGTATGTTTCATTCTACCTGCAACTGAGATGTCATTAACATCAGATACCTTAAGTATCTCTTGCTGCCGGTATTTTCTCCCATTCCTTGGCTGTGCACAAATCTTTCTACTATCAGTATATAATCATATGTCTAAGATCAGTGCTGTATCTATCACATATATACTAAACAAGTAAACTCACACACTGAGCCCCATTACATGCTACTAATTTTAGAATCTTTGTGTAAAAGTTACTCGTTAATAACCATTCCAAGCTGCCAGGCAAAGCTAGTTTCTATTGTTTCCTGATTTTGATTCTATACAGATATAACCAAAGCATACAAACATTTATAGCTGTGTGCATTTCCCTTCTCTTCCAATGTGAAATGTATAAATTGTTGGCAGATTCAAACTACTGTTCTTGGTTAAATAACAGACTATCCAACATTTCTTCGAACTATGGATATGTGTTCTTGGTAACTGCTACATAAAACATGAAGCTTAAGGACCATACAAGAAAACCCTGTTACTGAAGTCGTAGAATTACTGGGATTGCATTTAAGTTTGTATTCATGTTCAACTGATTGGATGATGACCATTGTGATAGTTGATGTTAAATTGTAAAATTAGCTTTATTTCCTCCTTTATCTCAAACCAGCATTTAAAAGTGCATAATAGCATTTATATCATACTTTATATGATGGGCATAAATGCCCGTTCATTTTCTACATAGTATAATCTTAGTGAGATCAGTTTTGATAGAATATAATGCTTAAGATTAAATATTTCAACAACCTTTTCAAGGATTTATGCAGTAAAGGTAATTGATACATCTCTGACTGAATATAATATTAGGTTGCAGGCATCACATCTCAAGAAGCCCCCATGCGCGCACAGGTGCATGTGTGTACACACACACACACACACACACACACACAAAAATGCAAAATATGCATTATGTATGCACAATATAGTTTTTTAGATACCTTAGCTGATAACATTGCGTCAGCAACTGGGAGCCATGGCTATGCTATGCTCCCTCATTATACTGTTGTAGAGCCCACCATCACCATGTCAGTCCTTATTGCTGTGCACATGGTACAGACAGCAGGGCATTGTGTGCATTGTATATTTTTTACTTATTTATTTTACATTTGTTTACCAGGAAATGTCCGACTGGGCAGAGTTGCCCATTTTAAGCAGAGGCCTGGTAGAAAAATCTCTGTACAGTGAAAAGTAGTAATATTTGCAGCATCACACAATAATAGAGTAAAGAATATGTAAAATAGTATAATTTGCAGTATCATACAATAATAGAGTAAGGAATACATAAATAGTAACATTTGCAGTATCACACAATTATAACATACAGAGTAATTACATACAATTATACAATCTCAAACAATGGGGTAAATGGATTAAATGTAGAAGCAGAAAGAGTATCAGGAACTTACTTGAATGTACAGGTGTAACAAAAATGAAAAAGCTAATAAATGTGCATAAACTCTGCATGCTCTCTAAAAGCAACATTGCAAATATTTAGACCTATTAAAACTAGATATGCAGTTGTATATATATGCAGCAAAGCAACATCACAAACATTTAGACCTTTTAAAACTAGATATGCAGTTGTATACATGCAGCAAAGGAAAAAAAAACTAACATTGTAATGGAAAAGTAAGATAAAAACAAAAGCTGCATAACTGTTCGTGTATAACCAAAAAAAAAATTATGTATCAAGACCTATCAGTGTCACAGTGATATTTTCTTTAAAACAGGTTTAAGGGAGACCATCTCATTTAACCTGGTTCAACATAAGCTTTCAACAGTAAAATCCATCTCTGTTCACATACTTCAGTTCTGTTCTTATCAAATTCCCTGGGATTGCAACTCATTAACTCTAACACAAAAAACTTGATGTAATGGCTAGTTCCTTTCAACATAATGTGCTTAGCTAAAGCACTAGTGTTTTTACATCTGGCTGTATCATTCAAGTGCTCCAAAATCCTATCCTTAAACAACCTATTGGTCTTCCCAATACAGAAGGCACTGCATGTGCAACAGGTAGCAAAATATACAAGATCCTTGCTTTTACAATCAGCATAAAAGTCTAAATTGATGGTGACACCAGAAATGTTATGTGCAAACGAGGTACATGTAAAGATGTAATCACAAGCCTTACAGTTATGACATCTAAAGGTCCCCTTCCGTTCTGACTCGGGTATCACAGAGGTGTTATAATTCCTATAATATAACTAACTGTCTTTTTAAGGACAAATTATTTCTAAAGTAGAACTTCGGTTCAGAGTCAGTGACCTGTCTAACGTCAGGATCTGCTAGTAAAATAGGCCAATTCTTCTGCAACACACCGCAAACTACCCCAGTATCACTGGAGTATGTGAACGTAGGTCTGTTAGTAACACAATTTATTTTACATTTGTTAACCAGGGGTGTCTGTCTGGGCCAAAGGCCCTTTTTCAGCAGAGGCCCGGGGAGAAAAGCTCCACACTGAAGGACAAGTTACAGATATATTTAGGTGTTTAAACAGCATCACAATACATAAAAATTTGGGAATAACATATTTTACAGTGGCATGAAGACAGTACAAATACAGGGGAATCAAAGAACATTCATTAATAATAATAGTTAATAAATTTCATGGTATACAGTTGTGGTTTGAAACACTATACACTACATGCATAGTACATTAGATTATTTTTGCAGTACTAGTTAAGACAGCTTCAATAGAGGAAAATAAACCTTCATTACTAATATATGTCATCATATAGTGTCATGGTAAACCATTAGTAACTGGAAAAGTGGTAGTACTAGCTTATGTCTTGGTTTAAATTGTAGCAATTTAACTTGATTGGGTCAGTATAGTTGAGTAAGAGTGGGAATTTAGTAAAGTAAGATGGACATAAGTAAATGTGCATTGACTGATT
Organism: Protopterus annectens; assembly: GCF_019279795.1. Taxonomy (NCBI): domain Eukaryota; kingdom Metazoa; phylum Chordata; order Ceratodontiformes; family Protopteridae; genus Protopterus; species Protopterus annectens. The sequence continues at coordinate 262,645,377 of NC_056728.1, forward strand.
TCTCTAGCCTGGTGCTATGAAGGTGTAGAATTATCATGTCTATGATCAGCTCTCCTTGAAAAATAAGGTTTACTTTTAGTGCATCGAAGAGCTAAGGTTGTAGTGGCACATTCTTTTACATAATTGTGCACACCCTTAAACTAATACTTTGTTGAAGCACTTTTTGATTTAATTACATCATTCAGTCTTCTTGGGTAGGAGTCTATCAGCATGGCACATCTTGTCTTGTCAATATTTGCCCACTCTTCCTTGCAAAAGATCTCCAAATCTGTCAGATTGCGAGGGCATCTCTTGTGCACAGCCCTCTTCAGGTCACCCCACAGATTTTCTGTTAGATTTAGGTCTGGGCTCTGGCTGGGAAATTCCAAAACTTTAATGTTCTTCTGGTGAAGCCATTCTTTTGTTGATTTGGATGTATGCTTGGGGTCATTGTCATATTGAAAGGTGAAATTCCTATTCATCTTCAGCTTTCTAGCAGATGCCTGAAGGTTTTGGGCCAAAAGTGACTGGTATTTGGAACTGTTCATAATTCCCTCCACTGTGACTAAAGCCCAGTTCCAGCTGAAGAAAAGCAACCCCAAAGCATGATACTGCCACCACCATGCTTCACCATGGGGATGGTGTTGTTTTGGTGATGTGAAGTGTTGTTTTTGCGCCAAACGTACCTTTTGGAATTGTGGCCAAAATGTTCCACCTTGGTCTCATCAGACCATAACACATTTTCCCACATGCTTTTGTGAGACTTGATGTATTGTTTTGCAAATTTTAGCCGGGCCTGGATGTTTTTCTGTGTAAGAAAAGGCTTCTGTCTTGCAATCCTACCGCATAGTCCAAACATATGGATAATACGGGAAATTGTTGTCACATGTAGTACACAACCAGTACTTGCCAAAAATTCCTGCAGCTCTTTCAGTGTTGCTGTAGATCTCTTGGTAGCCTCCCTGACAAGTTTTTGTCTTGTCTTTTCATCAATTTTGGAGGGATGTCCATTTCTTTGCAACTTCACTGTCGTCCTATATTTTCTCCACCTTTTGATGTCTGTTTTCACTGTGTTCCATGGTATATACAATGCTGTGAATTTTTTGTACCCTTCTCCTGACAGATACCTTTCAACAATGATATACCTTTGATGCTTTGTAAGCTCTCTGTGAACCATGGCTTTTGCTGTAGCAGGCAACTGAGTAAATGTCAGGAAAATCCTACTAGGACAGCCGAACTTTATTTGGGGTTAATCAGAGTCTCTTTAATTGATGGCAGATGTGTACCCAAGAAGACTGAATGCTGTAATTAAATCAAAAGGTGCTTCAACAGAGTATTAGTTTAAGGGTGTGCACACTTATGCAACCAGCATAGTGTATGTTTTTTTTAATTTTTTATATTTTGTCCCTTAACAGATTCGTTTGTTTTTCAATAGGTTATAGGTCACATTAAAGGTGGGAACAGTTTTGATATAATTTATTGTGGTCTCATTTTTTTATATCACAAAAACCTGGCATTTTAATAGGGGTGTGTAAACTTTTTATATCCACTGTACATGCACATAGCATTTGTCTGTGAGATGGCATGCATTACTTTCCATTGATCTATTACAAATAAACTTAACTATAACTATGCATGTTGTGGACTATATACAGCAAAATGAAACTTAAAACATATTCAAAAGATGTTTCCAGTAATGATACTTTTGGTCCTAAGAATATTTTTTTTAGCTCTAGAACTGGTTGCATATCTGCTTTCTTCAGTGGTCAGCCATATCATACACTGTCTACCTCGGACATCTTATTTTCTTTTGGGGATACATATTGCTGTGCTTCAGCATCACTTGGAGACACAACTTCAAAAATCTCTTTGCAGTTCTTGACCATCACAGTTCTATTTTTCATGTAGCAGGAGTTGTCATGACACTTCTGGTTGCTCATTTTCCTGCATGTTTGGGTTAGGCACATTTGTATAAGTGTCTGCAATTTTACTTGTACAGCTTTCCATCTTCCCCCATGAGCAACAGAAGATCTCGGTTCAGCTGCTACTTTGAGCAGGAACAAATATGTGCCCTCTGTACTTCAGGGGTGATCTGGAGATGGGTATGTTGGCATTTCTTTCCTGTGCATATGGCACAGCTTTGCACTACTTGTTTTGTATGACATTCCTTATGGTTACATTATATCACATGCTCTCTTTGTATTTTATTATTACCATATGCGACCTGTGTGTTCTGCAAAGCAGTTGCTTTTTCAGCTAACTCGAAACTATTATATTGTCATCTTTGAATTATTAGCCTTGGACACAAAGCCATTTATTCACCGAAAGAAAAATAAGACTGATTTTTTTTCCTTACTAATGATTTTATTTTAGGTCATCCTTTCATTTGAGCATCTTTCAGTTGCATTTCTAAATACTAGTACATCTCTGAAATTATTTTGCTTTCCTTTCAGTTATGGGATAACATAACTAAGGGACATTTAGTTCTTCTTTGAGAAATTCTTTGTGCTTGTCTGGTAAATACGATGTCCTTCCATATCACTGTTGTTGTTCACAGAAGGGATCTCCTGCCAAGAATAGTCCAACTTCCAGTCAGTATACCAAAGCCTTTAGATCTTATAGGCATCGTATGTCACACATATCCTCCCCATGCAGGACGTAGGGCATAAAGGTGACACATGGATGCAAATACTTAGATCTTCCTTGATGCCAGTCTGAACATTTTTGAACGTCTGTCTGAATGCACTTCTGCTGTGCTGGTTACCAAGTCGTCTTCACATGAGTGTCCCTTTGAAGTTTCTTCTCTATTTTTTCTCAGTTTTATTGTTGCATGTGCTCATGTCATCCAAGAAGCAGAAAACATCAGTATAGGAAGCAGATTCCCCCCCAAAGACCATCACAAGTCTCTTTTTTGCCTAGGTGCTTCCCATAACCATATACAGTGCTCCTGCCATTGTCTTTTGCAGGCTTCAAGAAATACAGATATTACCTTATCTAGATTACTGCTTTTGCAGGCTCCTTTTCACAGCAGTCTTCTGGAAGATCTTCACTTTACCACGTGTCCTTTACAAAGTGTGGGGTTCATCATCAATATAAAGAAGTCTGTTCTTATACCCTCCCAGGATCATATTTTTCTCAGTTGCAGTATTTAGACCATTCTCATGTTGGCCTCTATTTCTGCTCCCATGGTTTTGTCTCTGGCAGCCTTTTTCCAGTCTGATTTTCCCCTGTCCTCTCATAGCCAGGGAATTTCTCAGGATTCTGGGGTTTATGTCCTCTACCAATCCTATGCTTCCTCTCCCCAGGCTCCATATGAGGAAGCTCCAGTGGTACCTCAAATCAATGTGGCTTCAACACTGCCACCCTCTGGAGTTCCCTGTTCCTTTGCACCTTTGTCTCAAACTCGAGCTACAGCCATACAGTATTGTTAAAAGTGCCATTTCTGTCTGAGCATATCTGTTTTGTGCATCTATAAATAGTCTTGACCATAAGCAACTAGTCTGTTCTCTTGCAAAATATTAACTTCTATATCATTCTGATTGACATCTGCTTTGAAAAACAGCTATTTTATTCTTATTGTATTTTAATGCAAGAGCATCTGTAACTAGTTTCCTGAAAATTACTTAACTCTCTTCCTGGTCATAGTTTACCCACATTCGCAATCTATACCTCGCTCTAACATCTTTCTACTACTGAGTAGAGTTTATATCAGACGTATTGAGTCCAAACTTTATACAATACTATATAATTCCTAGACATCCCTGTAAAGCTTGATTGTCTTCTGCTTTTGATACATGTATAAATATTCAGATTGTTTTCTGGAGCATATTTAAGATCTTCTGACAGGATGTTGTTGATTTGTTTCAGACTTGTCACTCATATTAAATTTGGTGCTATTTAAGTTGAAATTAAGGTGTCTTAATATGGCTAGCAGCCACATGGGACAAAGTGTTTATATAGAGCAGGTTTGCATTTGAATTCAACATGCTAGGGGCATAAAACAAGCTTTTGTTACAAGCCCAGTTGCTATACATTTTTATTTTGAACATAATGGCAATGCTTGGGGATTGAAATATTTTATTGTTCCATTGTTGCAGTGCTGAATTATTTTTATATTTTTTCAGGTATCTTACTAAATAAAGAAGTTTGTTTTATTTTTGCCTACAATAAATTATAGCTGTGTGGTTTGAACTATGATTTAAACATGAAAGTTTTACTTTGATCATTTGCATTTTGTATCATGAATGACAGTAAGCTGTTTAATTTTGGCATATTTGATTGGTTCATGTGCAATGTTTTTTCTCTTTTGGTTATTTCCCCTTTAGAGTATGTTATTTAAGCTAGTGGACCAGATTCAGAAAACTTTGCTGCATTGTGCTGAACAAGTTTACTCAATGAGTGGCCAAGTGCAGATCTGGTACGATTCAGAAAACTAAGCTACATGACATTGCTTGGCAAAATACTGTGGTCAGCCATGTTATATGCTAATGATTACATAATAAAGACAAAACAAGATGGTGGAGAGATTCAGAAACAATTAAATTCTGCACAATGATGCTGCTCTCACTTTAGATTTGAACTCTGCTGTATGCCCATGTTCAGACTATATACAAATTTATAAACATGCTGGGATTGCCACAACCATTGTAAATGTGTTTCTGCAAGAGGCTCTGTAGCTGCTTTGCACAATGGTGCACAGTGTCTTCCCAGGAGGCACGGGGTAATTTGACTACAGTTAACATTACATGCCCTCCATGACACCAACACAGTGGACTTGTATCATTTGGACAGGGACACCATACAGGAAGTTGTGGATAATATGTATACTATATAATGCATCAACACAAAATATGACATCTTTTTTGGAGTACATTGAAGACACTACCTCATTTTTGACTTTTACTCATCAAATTACTGTTGACAAGGTCAACTACTTGGATGCTATGATTTAGAAAAGCAAGGGGAAATTTGAATGAAATATTTTTAGGAAATCTACTCTTTCTAATGTATACCTTATACTTCGAAAGTAATCATCCCCTAACTCAGAAAAAAATCTTTCCTTAAAGGCCAGTTTGTATGAATTATAAAGATGGTGTCAAATGATCAAATATTTTATTTAAAATGTGAAAAACTTGTGAACATGTTATTTCTTAGGGGTACCCTGAAAAACATGTGAATGATACTAGAAATGAGGTTGAGTCCAACTGGAACAGTAGGTCCACTCTTTTACTTGGACAAGGGCTTGTGAGGAATCATGAAGCCCAACATGCAAATGATGATAGTTTTAAGAGTAGCAAAAAGGGCTTAATATTAAGAATGTTTTAGAATGCAATAAAGAGTTGAACAAAAACTGGAAAGAGCAGAGGGGTACCACTAAGTGTGCTCATTATGGTCAATGTTCTTTTATATTTGAAGGGAGTGAAATCAACATCAAGGGACATCCAAAAGCTATTAATCTTGCCAATGGTTGCAATTGTACATTCAGAGGCTGAAAGGTCTTTGAGTAAACGTATTTATGAACATAATTACAATATCAGGAGGTGCAATGACAATAGTGCACTGTTTAAGCTTTCAAGAAGTTATTTGAATTTTAAAAAGTTTGATCTGATGTCAATTTTCATTCATTCCTCAACTATTGGGTTCAAATCCAATCCTCGATTTTTGAATCAACTGTTACTATAGCTTGTGGCTACCAAAAAACTACTCCCTACCCAAAATGCAGCAACCCCTACCATACCTCAGATCTCATTTGCTGCTTTCGTGAATAGACATGGTCAGCCTGAGCTCTCAAGCTATTTCTTTAATATGATAAGTGTTTCTAATTATTTTTTCTTTAAAAAGCTAGTAGTAGTCATTCTCCCTTCCCATTACACTGTGTGTAACTCTTATTTACCATAGTTGATATATTTTAATCTTCCCCTTTTTACATCTTTATCCTGTTACACTTTTGTGTATTTCTTGATACCACAGCTGGTATCCTTTTATTTTCTGTTATATAGCCAAAAAAGTCTTTCCTTACTCTTATTTGGCAGTTTGTTCCATTATTTCTACAGTATGTCTGATGACCTTTGGGTTTCAAAAAATGTCAAAAGTGTGGACACAAATTGCCCTTTTCTGATGCCTATACCTTATACATCTAATGTTTTGGCTTTGACAACCTCCAAACTGACTACCCTATTTGTAAAAATTTTAATCTCTGAGCAGTTGCAGACAGGAAGAACAATATAATGTTGAAAGGTTTACTTCCTTCTTCCCTTTGGAGAGGTTATCTCTGTGGCTCAGTCCCCCCACAACAAAATTTAAGGAGCCTTCTGCGAAGTTTCTGAAGCCTTCAGTATCATTGACTCTCTCTTCCTCGGACCCAGCCAAAAAAGCACAAGTCTGAGCCAAAGATGTGACCTCTGTCAGATCCAACTAAACTCTCCATAAATCCTACCTCTTCAGATCCTGGAATATTGCCTTGGACTAAGTATTCACCTACCTTGGATCCGGTACCATCAAAAGTGCCTTCCCCCTTTTTAGAAAGATGACACTCTGTCACATTCCCTCACCTCATCTCTTTCTTCAAGGAGTCTTACAGAAGAAGATATGGACAGAATGATGATGAGGAGGTTCCCCTTGGCACAGATACAGATAGGTGTTCTCCCAACTCCTACCCCTACAGCTTAGGAAGCCCATCCCTCTACCACATCACCTATGGTGGCTCCTTCTCTGATCCAACTAGGTGTTTCAAAGCCCCGGGATCTGAACCTGCCAGGTCTGTCTGGTTCAGATCTAAAGATAATTTTATCTTTGGATACAAAGTTGGAGTGCACTGTCTCAAGATGAAGTTGACTCCAAAGTTTTCAGAGCTGTCTGTGCCTCTTAGAGTCTCAGCATTGGACAGCTCGGCTCTGACTTCCTCCTCGGGTTGCTTGCCTTTGGGGCAGAGAGAGCCAACAGGCCAGAAGCCTGGCTTCTTGGCTCCATTGTCTGCCTTCTCCCCATAGCAATTTGCTTTTCAGGTAGTGAAAAGAGTCTTTTCTCCTCCAGGAGGACAGACAGATCCTACCCTCCTTGGCTCTTCCATCTGGTTCCCAGATGTCTCTGCAACTTGAGCCTCATCATTCTATACCACAGGGACAGCCAGTTCATAGTCTCCAGGCTACCCAGCAGGGTATTATAATCCCATCTGACACTTCACTAGAGCATCCCACCAAGGAAGTTCCTAGGAAGAGAAGGTGCAAGAGGAGGCACTTGACTTCCCCTCAGGAGTCAGTCACCAAGGATACTGATTTCAATAAAGGAGAAGGGTCCCCATGATCACCACCTAAAGATGTCTCACTCAGAGACATTCTTGAGATTCTTAAGCAGACATGTGGTTGGTCCCCTGATAACCCTTCCACAGATGAATCAGTATCCTAGAAGCCTTTTTAGCTGGCCCATCTACCTCCTGGGTTACTCTACCTAATGAGGAGCTCATTGACTTGATCTCTGGGTGGGCGTGGAAGGAGCCTGATGCAATTAAGCCAATCCCCAAGAGACCAGATCAGATTCTGGCTCCACACATAGAGAATTCTGGAGTAAGGGGGTGCCCATAGATGCTATGATCATGGCAGCAGCCACTGAGAAGGAACTTGCTGAGCAGAGTTCCTCTGTCCTTCCCCTTACAGAGAGTCTAGGGTGTTGGACAGATTTGAGAAGCATGCGTATGCTTCAGTGACCTTTGCCCTTCGGTCATTGAATTACTTAGCACACTTTACAAGACTAAAAGTGGCTTGATCAAGGAACTTTAAAAATCCCTTTCAGGGACCATTACTACTGAGGCTTAATCTTCTGTGGACTCTCAGTTGGTGACCCTTCAATCTATTTCAAATTCTTCCATGAGACTGAGCTCGCATGCTGCTGAAGGTGCCTCAAGGGTGGCTTCAGGCACTGTCATTAGGAGACCAGCCTGGATGTGCTTGTGGGATTTTGCAGACCCTTTCAGGTCATCATTCGTAAATGCTCCTTTTGACAGCATTTCATTGTTTGGCCCAAAAGTGAAGGACACACTCTTCAGGTGTGAAAAAGATGGAAAGACCCTTTGTGCAGTGCCTGTACATTTTTCATCCCCTCAAAGATCCTTTTCTAGGAATCAAAGAGTTGGTCAGAAAATGTGGTTCAGGAAGCCCCGGCATCCTTTCCAAGATCCATGTGGCGATAGCTCCCCCAGGGAGAGAGTGGGGAACTCAAATGGACAACAATGCCCACATGACAGAGGATGACCACAGATTCAAGGGTCCAGAGATTCTTTCTCTGATAGACCCTATCAGCACTCCTGAAAGGAGGCCCAATTGCTCCCCTCTGGAGGTAATCAGGGGTCTCTTATCTCTGCACCAGAGAGCCTGGCTAGACATAACAAAAGATACTTGGGAGCAGAGAATTATTTTCTAAGGTTATATAATTCTCTTTTGGCTACCACCTCCACCTGAATGCAAAATTCTCGAAGTTCTGCCCAGTCAGAGGAATGCAGCAGCACTAGGTATAACAAAGCTGCTAGAAAAAAAGAGTCATCCAAGAGGTCCCACTAGACCAGATAGAATACAGAACTTACTCAAGATTCTTTTTAGTGACAAAGAAGACAGAGGAATGGTGACCAGTTTTGGATCTCAGTGTCTTGAGCAAAGCAGTTTAACACACAAAGTTTCAGGTTCAGTCCATTCTGCCCTTCTTGGGCAAGGATGACTGGATATGCTTGATAGACCTTCAGGATATGTACTTTCACATAAAAATGACCAGACAATCCAAAGGTATTTATGCTTCCAGCTGGGAGCCAGTCATTATCAGTTCAAAGCAGTGCCCTTTTGCCCTCACCACAACCCTGAGGGTGTTCACCAAGTGCATTGCCATGTTAGCAGCTCAATTAAGACTGCAGGGTTTCCAAGTTCTGAGTATTTCCATAATTAGATGACTGGCTAAATACCTCCCTGACTAAGCATCTACTGAAAACAGCAAGGGATCAGATACTCTAGACATGTAGTCATCTGGGAATAACCACAAATTAGTTATAACTGACTCAAACATTGGAATTCATAGGGGTGGTGTTCAACACGGTATGAGTGTCAGCATCTCTTCCTCTGTCAAGAGTGCAAACTATCAGATTCCAGGTCAGAAAAAATTTTTAAGTATACTATGGCTTTAAATGAATGTGTGTTGACTGCTCTAGGATGTGATGTAATTTGAATTTCTTCTTTTAAATTCAGGTGATGAAAGTAACTAATTGTATCTGATGAAGTCTCTTCAACTTATTTAAAAAGGAGACGAAAGCGCTTATACATTTGGATATTCTACAATTTTAACCTTGGATTACAATAACATTTTGGTGTGTTCATATAAACATTTGCCTGCTCCATTCTACTTTGTGATTGACTAGTGGTTTCTGTTTGTTCACCTTTTTCGTGGTGTGGTCGAGTATGGAGTTGGAACAAGGCAATGTTTCACCAAACCTAACACAACAATCAACAGTGGTTTCGGCAAGTAATGGAGGAGTAGATTTAACTATCCTGATACAGCAATTGATCAACAGAATGGACCGACTAGAGCAGTCAACGAGGTCACAATTTACTATTCATTCTACACCAGGTGTATCTATAGGCATTAATGCAACATCAGATGGTTCTTCTGAGGATAATGTTGTACCTGGTACTTCACAACAGTTTAATGCAGCATTGACATCAACTATTGGTAACATTAACACACGAAGACAACCATCTCTGGTCGGTGTAACCGTACCACCCCTTCGTTCTGACCTAATGCTAAATTAGGTAAATAATACAAACAGAGCTACAACTTTGAATAATGTAGGTTCTAATGTACCTCAGTTGTCAGACTGGTTAAAAAATGACGAATTAACATTTAACAGGGGAAGAAATGTTAATATGTGTTTGCAAGAGCAGTTGAATGAATTAGACCATAACTTACTTAAAATCAAGGTGTTACAAACGGATAATATGTTTTTCAATGAATGTCTTAAACAAAGAACTGTGCCAAAAGGTCTCCGTATTTGGCACTATCCCACTGGGTTAGTGGCAGGGTCGGACTTCCACTTGGAACTTCTTGAACTGTTTGATAAGTTCGGGTTTGAATATATGCAGAGAGTTATAGTGAATAACAACAAAACAATCAAACTTTTAAATAAAGAAGTGACAACACTGAATAAGTTAATTACACAGGACTCTGCATTTTCCAGTAACAGGTTTGAATATTGTAGGATTTTTCATGCAGTAGACGAACAAATGCCACTTATTAAAACAAGAAAATTGAAAAAAAACTGGTGAGGGACGAGAAAGATTATGCTAATAATACAGCGTACCATCGCCCCCCCCCATCTCAGAAGTGGCAGTTTAATAAGGATAGGAATGTCCAAGCTAATGGTAACAGTTACCCTAATGATGAAACCAACAGTTTGGCTTTGTCTGAAGATGATTTTTTAGACAAGGATGAATACCCAGCTCTGAGACGTTCGAAGCGGATTTTGAGCCAACAACGGAACCAACAATACCAACACGGGCCAGCCACAAAATTACCAAACAGGGAGAGGAAGAGGTTACAACTGAGGTGTGAACAGGAATGATTGGAGGGGGAAACAGAGAAATTAACTGTGGGCATAGACCAGGATGGTCGATACCTTCTCCCACTTCTAAAACTATATAGTAATTCAGAGAAGGACTTCAAGGTCTATAATTTTTCAGAAATAGAGTTGAACAAGACAATGTGTGACATTTTCTCAAAAGGTTTTACTTTTGTTCCTCGTCAGTCATTTAATTTAGTCCATACATTGATGGACTTGAAACAGTACACTAGGAAACTTAACCTAAATGTCATGTTTAATAAGGTAGAGTCTGTGAAAGATCCATTTAAGATTTCGAGCACGTTTAATCCACCATTACACCCCACCCTAACTGTTTATGAGAGAATTTGTGAACTTGATTTACATGACTTAAATAAAAACATTAACAGAGATGCTAGAACATCTACTACACAAGCTAATTTAAGTTTGTTTGTTTGTGTCTTTCGGCTTTTCCCAGTTAGGGGTCGCCACAGAGGAACTCCGGTCCGTTAATGATTGGAAGTTGATTTTTAGGTACTGGCTTGCCAGGCCTGACGCACAACCTTCAACGAAGGTACGCCCATTCACGCATGTCTCCACGCAGAAGACGCTCTAGCTGAGAATCAAACCAGACAGCGCCTTACTGTGAGGCGACAACACTACCGCAGCACCACCACTGCGGCAAGTATGAATGAAAATTTTGAACTTAAATTTCTTCTCCATAACAAAGGTACTAGGATCATGAAACCAGATAAGGGCGGGGGTACTGTCATTATGAATACAGTGGATTATAATAATAAAATGTTTGAAATCTTAAATTCAGATACATACACTATGAGTTCCTTGAATGAAATGAATGGGGCATACAGGAGAATCAAGAGCTTAATTCAGGACATGTTTATTGATGGCCTGATATTCATCACAGAATTACACTATCTTTCTATAGAATACCCTATTACTCCTAGTATCTTTGGAGTTCCCAAAATCCATAAAGACATGCATCAACCACCAATGAGACCAATTGTTGATGCAAAGGGCTCTGTAACATACCCCTAGCAAAATATTTTGAGAAGGAGTTAAGTAAACATGTATGGAATGAAACCAGTGTATATATAGATTCTTGGGATTTTTTAAGAAAAATCAATAGTATTGGATACAAAAAGGACTATCTGTTAGTGACTATAGATGTGGTTAATTTGTATAGTATAATACCACATGACATTGGATTACAGTGGTGTTGTTAATGTTTTCATTTGAAAGGGTTAAGACAGGACAAAATTAACCTATTTGAACAGATGTTAGACATTATTTTAAGGAATAATTTTATTTTCATTGAAGGACACTATTTCCTTCAAAAGGAAGGAGTAGCAGTCGGTTCTGCATGTGGGGGCCTATATGCAAATATTGGCATGTCGATGTGGGAGAAACAACACCTCAAAACTTCCAACTATTTTCAATATTGTGAAACATATATGTGTTACCTGGATGACTTGTTTATATTATGGGAAGGGCCCAGAGACATCTTGGATAATTTTCTAGCATTTATCAATGAAACAACCAGTTTCTTGAGGTTTTACACATACTGTCAGTGATGCACATATAGCATACTTAGATGTTCACTTACTAAAAGATGAAACTGAAAATAGATTTCTAGCTAGAATATTTTGAAAAGAAGCCTACTCTAATAGTTTTTTACATTTCAGCAGTTGTCATCCCTTTAAACAAAAGCGAGCTGTACTAAAAGTGCAATTTGTCCGTGCAGCCCGAATGACGACTCTTTGGGATGACTATGTAGAGGAATGCAACTTGCTGAAATGTATGTTCCTTAGAAAAGGTTATCATATTAGTCTAATTGATAAGATTATGCAAGAAGTTAATGACAAAAGACAATCTGGGCACTTTACTCCCATTCTAGAAGACAGGAGCCAAAATGTTGAATACCAGATATGGGTACTTGTTGCTGGGTCTTATCTTCACTCAGAACTCACGAGATGAGGACTAGGTGCCTCCGTTAGTCTTAGATAGAATAGAACTTTTATGGTACCACAGTAACTTCAGATAGCATAGTTCAGCAGAGAAGAATAGTCGAGATTATTGTAGAGAGCACGCATGCATAAGAGACAAGGTGATCAAAGTCCTATCTCCTTAAGCATAGGAAGCTTCATTCTTTTATATTATTTTTGACTAATATCAACTATTTTGTTACTATTATTTTACAGCCACTGACCAGTTAAAACTGAACACCCTTGCATTACTTTTGCTAGCTAACACTCTCCTGACTTTCTATCTGTACTTTTCCATATTAGGCACAAGTTCTGAATTCCATAATAGAACTTTATACACTAGCCATGCTGCTGCTTTTATGTTAGCAGGAAAGAAATCATCAAAAGCAAATTGAAACTAACAGGAATCCATCACAAAATGAAGCAGGCTTCAAAATAAAATATTCATTAAACAGTTGTCTTTCTGTCACACTACTCCCTTCACATTCCCTCATCTGATGCTATAATTCATATATTTTATGACTAGACAATGGCAACAAGTTTTCAAATGCATGGACACTTTCTCACTTGCTACTAAACACACTTCACATGCAGTTTCTTTCTATCCCTGACAGGCAGAATGTTTATCAAGCCCATCTTTGAGTACACTGCCCCCTTTGGCATGTGCCTGACCAGGCATAAGCAACAGTTGTCAAGCCCATTGATGTTCCTCAGCAAGATAATCTAGGGTATTAACACATTGTCCTATACAGATCACCTTAAAGCCCTGTCTCTACTTAGTTTACTGCAGGTTCATGAGAGGTGATCTGTGACCGATGTAAAAGGCATCCTCATATCTAGCCCTGATGGATCTTTTTCTCATCCCAAAAATGAAAAGCACCTGAAACACTAGATCCAAGGATTTAAACTTTGCTTGTGACATAAATAGAACATGCTGGTGAAACAGATATGTGGCTCATAGGCTCCCCATCAGAGTGAAGCAGAGTCCATCCCTAAACCTATTCAAACGTAACATTGACCATTGGATGGGCAATTGAAAATTCACTGCCAGTCTGGCCACAGTGTCTCTGATAGAAAAAGGCCAACAGTAAATACCCCCCGACTAAACCTTTAGCAACTGCCTATTATACCCCTCCAAAGAGATGCCTGTGTTACATGGGGGCACAATTGAATTGGGTTGCAAGGCTAGGCTTTTATAGGCCCTGGTGGTCATTAGTCTTGTATATACCTATGGACCTATGAATCATTTTACAAATATAGTATTGGCAATAAAAACATGCCTATATTTTGATGGAATAAAAAGATGTCTCAGATAACTTTCAGTTGTACATTAGCCCTCAAAAACATTATCATATAACCCAATAAAATCTTGCAATGCTTTATTTTATTATTTTCTTCAGTGTCCCACCTAACTAATGTGGTCAGTGGCAATAGTTCTGCTTTGTTTTAATATGAACATTTTGAAATGTGATGCTTTTTCTGGATTGTAACAGTTTCATAATTATCATTTTGCACATAACTAGAATGACTTCTAAAAGAAATATAATGATTGTGATTAATATAAACATTTTCAAAATACTGCCTCCTCAACCAGGGAACTAGTTGGTTAATTATGTCTGCTTCTTTAATATGAGATGATTTGGAAACTTTCTGTATAGTTTCTAGGTGACTATGAATGGCATCTGCATTATCTGGAATAACTATTCAGCACTCCACCTTGATGAATGTGCATGTACCTCCCTTAGAAGCAAGGGTAAAGTCAAGTGCCATTCTGTTCTGCAGTACCACACTGTGCATAGCAGTCAATTCAATTGTAATTTGATGTATTGATTCAAAATGAGCATTACGTGATATTTCTAATAACTTAGAAAATTTTCTCAATTCCCATATTGACTTCACTGCCCCATAAGCAGGTATGACTCTTGCTCCAAAAAGAACACCATCACCCAGATCCATGTACACTAATCCTTTAAATGCAGCCTTTCCTACAGCATGATGATAAACCCAAGCAGTATATATTTTTCCAACTGGATTTTTAATGTCTTTTATCTCCCTCTTGCAAAAAGCGTTACAAATTCCTACGTTAGGTAACATATCTGTATGTTGTACAGCTGGGTAACACAGCCTATATAACAACAATCTGACCAGTCTGCTGGTAACCAGGGTCTCCACAAACATAAAACAACTCATGTAGTGCTGCTATACCCAATCCTTCCACCCTATCTTACATTTTTCAAGTAAAATTGCAAGTACTCCATCTGACAGAAAGTGTTCTGCTTTTAATATAATAAATATGTCAGTCATTGATAACTGAAGTGAAACTATTGAAAAAGGGATAGAATTATATTTATCTTTCCAGTTTCTAGTTAAGAAAATATTAGGAAATGCTAAACCAACTTGTACATTAGTCAGTGGAATGGGGATTAGTGGATACCCCATTGTGTGCAGTAGGTATATGTGCACAAGTCAATGGTCACTGACAAAGTCTTTGCATAGGCATATAAGGAAGCAGAAAGGGTATTACATTTTGGATGCCAATCCTGAGTTCTTTGCTCAATTCTGACTAAATGTTTGTCTCTAATATTTGTAAAACCATTATCTCTGATTAAAAAAAAATGTTCGGTACTTCCAGTTCTGATGGCTGTAGATGACAAGAAGAAATACAACAGGATGATGATAAACATCCCAACCATCCCAATAATGAGTACATATGAATATCAAGCAGGTTGGGGCTCGAGACACTGCAAACATGGATGATGAATTTTTCTTCTGTATTTCATATAAAATCAGTTTCCAGACACACTCCATTTTAAAGTTTCTGCCTCCATAAGTGATACTGGGTCACGTAATTCACTGTCCAATTCTTAGGTTATTGACTTTACATCGTCATCTATAAAACATGCTGTTACTGAGTCATTAACTTTCACCTCAGATTGTGAGGTTAATGAAAATAACATTGATAGTGAAGAAGAATCACTGAGTTTTATTTCTGACCAGGATGATGTCATCAAATCACTGGATTTAGCCTCCAAACCATGATGGTGTTGTTAAACAGACTCTAAACTTCATTTCTGGATAGGATGGTTTCCTTGGTTTTTCATCTGGTTTAATTTTCAATTTGGTCTGCAGTCTTGGAAGGAGTGATGTTGATGGTATCCTGTCTGCATTCATCACAAGAGAGGGCTTTCTTGACATGTGACACACGGATCCAAGTGAGCAGTCCTTTACATCTAATGGTAGTGGTGGTGGTAAGCAAAACCAAATAGGGTTCCTTCCCTTGTGGAGACAGGGAGTTTCTTCAGGAATATGATCTGATGAAAACAGTATTGCCTGGCTGCAACTCATGATAGTCATTTACTGTAGGCTTCTTTTGGGTCTCCAAAACCTCTTTATGGTGATGCTGCAAGGCAGAATGGAGACACATGCAAAACAGATTCATCTACATTTTTTAACTCCAAATTTCTGGGTAGGGGTGTAGCAGGCATTCTCGTGGGTCTTTCCATGAGAATCTCTTAAGGGGAAAATTTCTTTGTACTACTAACTGTACTCCTAATACTAAATAATAGTGATAAAGCTTCTGGCCACTTAACACCAGTTTCCTCGCATAATTTTGCAAGCTTTATCTCAGCTGTTTAATTAATCCTTTCTATCATCATCTATGTAACATGTGGTGTGTGTGGGAAGTGGTATTGCATTTTTTTATGTTCAGTGTCTTACTGATTTGTTGAATCACTTGACTTGTGAAACATGTTCCCTGGCCTAATTGTATGCAACAAGGTACACCAAATCTGGATATCAATTCAAAAAGCAAATTCTTAACTACTGTGATTGCATCATTATTTGCACACAGATAAGCTTCTACCCATTCATAAAAAAAAAAAAAAATCAGCAATCATCAAAACAGGTTAAAACTTTTGTGATTTGGGGAACTCAGTAAAATCCCACTGAAGTGAACAGAATGGTCCCTGTGGCTTTTTCTAAGACTGTGTGGATACGCTTTTTAACACATTATAGTCTAAACACGAGTGATAGTTACTTACAAAATGTGTGACTTCTGAAATGTGAACAGCATACTAATTATTCCAAACTTGTCTTAGTAGTGCATTTTCCCATAGTGAAAAGGTAAATTGTAAGTTTTAACCATTTAAGTTAAAAAATTGTGTGGGGCTACCAGCCACCCATCCAGGGGGCACCACAATAGGTCCAGAGAATAGCTGTAGCCATCACAGATCCACCTCACCCTTTTATAGCCATCAGCTTTCTCTTGGAAAGATAAAACTTCCTGTAAAGAAACAGGTGTATTAGTTTCATGAAGTTGCTGCAAAAATGAAGGCTGGAAAGGATAAGACAATGCTACTTCTCTAGCCACCATATTTGCAAAAAAAAATCCCTTTTGTAATGTGTGAATCATTATATTTATGCGTTGTATACTTTACCATTGTTATCTGCTTTGGCAATAATGTATTCAATAGTTCATGAACAAAAATGACATTTTAAAGACTGTACCTGCTGAGGTTAAATACCCTTTTTCCCTCTAAAGTGAACCATGAGTTACCCCATGGGTATACTGTGAATCTGTGAAAATTGTCAGTTTTGTCCTTTGGTAATTTGCATGCTTCAGTAATATCAGTAAGTTCAGCTATTTGAACAGACACATTTGCATTTAAGTGTCACATTAACAAAATTATGTCCTGGATACACATTGTAAAGGTTGCTACTAAAGTTGTGTCTTCTTTTTGAACACAGGATCAGTCAGCAAAAAAAGTAATTTGGAATTTGGAGTGGCATATCTTTCTGATCAGACCTAGAAGGAAGCACATTATTAACTATAAAAAACAAAGTTGTGAAGATGACTAACTGTTCATTTTTCTAACAGTCTTAAGGGATATAGACCCAAGGAATGTTTTTTTTTTCTTTTGCACATTTTTGTAGTGTGCTTACTGTTTTAGCTACCTGCAGCTGTGTTTTAAATCTAGCTGAATTTTATTTTAAACTTCTAACTACAGATTCCTTTTCCTTATTTTTTGTTGTTTTATTCTTCTTGCCAGTCATTAAAAGTTGACCAAGAGTTAGGTACTTTATTCCCTTTCTGTTTTAGTTTTGAGAATTTTCTTATAAAAGGTTAGTCTCCTTGGAAACTGCAGTGCACTATCATTTGTAGTGAGCTCAGACCATTTTACCAAGTAATTACAGCTGAATCGACTATATTTATTACACATATGCCTTACTGGATTCCCAAACTCCTGCTGTTTTAATACACCTACACTGGCGCCCATTGTAAAACCCACTGACACACCAAAGTAGATAGATATTACAATATGATTATAAACCCATTTATACTAGAGAGGAATTCTCTCTGTTTCTTAATTATTTTTCTTTTAGATTAAATCCAGAGATATTACGGTACAGTGCCTTATGACAATACTCTAGTTCTTGTTACTTTTTCATTAAAACCCAATCTCATTCAATTAGAGACTTTTTATTTTATTATTTAAATGATTAACTGTCACTCTTATCCAGTTTCCTCACTCTCATACATTTTAACCCACTCATACAATTGTGTCTAATATAGAGTTTGTTAGTAAAACTTACCTGCAGAGACCACATATTCTGCTGAAGGTGAGAAAAATAAAATTATGTATTGTCATGAAAGAAAAGTGCCTGGCAGAAAGCAGTTTACTGTCAAAATGTTGAATTGCGGTTCATTGCTTATTCAGTTATGTGAAAATAAATGTTTAAAGTAGAAACATTAGATGTTCATCGTGTTTCACTGTTGCAGTCATAACTCTTGGGTTATCCTGCTGGCAGGCTACCCACAGTCGGCCTGAATTCCAAAGTCTAGGTCCGGCGTCGGTTGCTGTCACCTCTTCCCTGATGTCAGTGCACCAGGGGTATAAAAGATGCAGCCGATGCCATTTTCTTCAGTCTTTCTTGCTGCGCGGTGCCCGAAGCAAAAGCAGTTCGCAAGTGCAAGTTGGCTGACTCCTGAGATTTTCAAATCCGAATTTCAGAATCGAAGTCTTCATTAAAGCTAAGTATCCCGTTGGGGAAACTTTTTTCTTGCTCCAGACCGATGTCAGAAAAAGTTAACAATTGTATTTCTTGTGGGAAGTAAATACCTCATAAAGATTTTCACTCTTACTGTATTCCTTGCCTAGGCCCTGATCACAGTGTTGCTAGCTGTCGGTTTTGTGCTAGATTTAAACAACGCACTATTAAGCATCGGTTCGATTTTAAATTTCATTACTTTGGCCGAAGATTTAATTATATAATGCCGTCAGAACAGCCGATGACCGGAGTTTACAAAAAACGCAAGGACAAGGAAAAGGATAGGCATCCGAGGTCCAAAACCGATGACGAGGCCTCCGTTAGGCCAGTCGCCAGTTCACCGGTTCTCTGTGAGGCACTTTTGCAGCCCCTGGCGCCCGCTACTTCAGAGCCACAGGCTGCTTCCGACTCCCATGTGGAGCCGACTGGGCCTCTGGATACTCAAGGTATTGGACACTCGGAAATCATTCCCTCAGATGGGTCCAGAGCTGCTGAGCAGGCATCGGCTTCTGAGGGTGTCTTCAGACCTACACAGTTATATGTTAAACCATCTTCAGCTTCAAAGACAAAGACTAAAGCAGCTCTAAAGACCAAGAAACAAGTACAGCATTCTCCTACTCAGACTTCCATGCCTAAAAACAGCTGCTTAAAATGGCCGAAGACCTAATTACTTTGATCAGGGGTTCCCATCCCCCTCCTGATAAGAGGCCTAGGCAAGAGACAGAATATGATTCTTCTGATCAGGTTTCTATTTCCTCTGACTCATCTTATGAACAGGATTATTCTATGCCTTCCTATGAGGCCTCCGATGCTGAAGAATCCATTCCTTCAGCCTTTCCTTCTGAGGATTATTATTTTGGGGAAACCCTGCATATCATGAGGGAGCATTTCCACTGGGAGAGCCAAGATTACTATGAATCTAAGAAAAGGCTCAGAGACTTTCTGCCTCAGCACAGGCCCCTTGCTATTCCACCTGTTCTAGACATTGTAGATGATGTATTCTCAGAGTCCGGTCTGTCCCCTGACTCTTTACCCCCCTGCACCTGCTAAGCCAGACAGATACTACAGGGTCCCGGATTCTCATAAATTCCTATATAAAAACCTCGCTGCAGACCCAGAAACTATATCTCAGGGTCCCAAATTGGTCAAAGCTTCCACTGCAAAAAACCCTGTCCCCTCTGATAGGGATTCTAGGGCACTGGACAGATGGTGGAAAAAAGTTTACACTTCTGCTACCTTGGCTGTAAGGGCTTTAAATTGTCAGTTTCATATGCTTAAATATCAGCAATACTTAATGTCACTGCTCAAACAGAAAATGTTGGCAAATACTGAAGGTTCAAAGAACAAAGAAATGCAGGATTTATTGCATGCAGCAGAACAAGTGGGAAAGCATACTTTACAATGTGGTTATGATTCACTGGAGGCCTCTTGCAGGGCCACTGTTATATGTTCTGTTATTAGAAGGCATGCTTGGTTAAAGGAACAGAATCTGCCTGATCATGTTAAAGCAAAATTATTAGATGCCCCATTACAGCATAATACTTTGTTTGGTATTAAAGCAGAAGAGGTGTTGAAGAAAATGGTGGATAAAGTGAAATCCATGCAGACAGTTAAGGATTTCTTACAGGTACAGCCACCCAGATTTAGCAAGAACTGGCCTTCTAAAAATTGGTCCTTTCCAGCGTCAGACAGGCCACAAAGAGGCAGATACAGATGTCCCAGAGGCAGATCTCAGCCCCAAGGCTCATACAGGCCTAAACAATGGGGTACTCCTACCTCCAAAAGCAGAGAAGACAAATCAAAACCTTACAGGAAACAGTCCCAATGACTTTCCTCTGCCAGATCCAAGCACTTTTCTTTTGGCAGCCCCCTTAGGGGGAAAACTAGCACTTTTTTTCATCAAATTGGCAAATGGTTACCCAAGACAAATGGGTCCTGAACATAGTGTCCCAAGGCTACAGGTTCCATTTTCACACCCTACCAAGGGCAAAAGGTATGCCAGACCTGCCACACAATCAATTGGCAGAGGCATAAAAGCAAATTACAGCCCTCATGGACATGAGGGCCATTCAACAAGTACCACAACAAGAGCAGGGGCAAGGATTCTACTCCAGACTTTTCTTAGTGCCCAGAAAGGACAAAACCTGGAGACCAATACTGGACCTGTCTATACTAAACACATTTCTGGAGGTTCCAAAATTCAAGATGTTAACTCTACAGCAGCTGCTGCCCATGCTGGGCAAGAAGGCTTGGCTCGTAACTTTGGGTTAGATCCAATCAGACAATCTTGCAGAAGATACCTCAGATTCATAGCTGGCTCAATGCACTACCAATTCTCTGCACTGCCCTTTGACTTATCTACTACACCCAGGGTCTTCACAAAATGCCTGGCACCAGTAATTGCATTTTGCAGACAAAGAGGAATTCAAATATATCCCTACTTGGACGACTGCCTTATTCAAGCAGATAACAAAGACATTCTTCTAAAGCATCTGGAGTTTGTAAAAAGATTACTAATTTGCCTAGGGTACACAGTAAACGAAAAGAAATCAAAACTAGTACCCTCTCAAGAGATAATATTCGTGTGTGCAGGCTTAAATACAACTGCCAGATGGCTTATCTCACGCCAGACAAACAAAAGCAACTGACTTCTTACTTCAAAAAATTGGCAACAAAGACCCAGTTATCTGCAAGGAAAATCCTGCAGGCCTTGGGTTTCATGGCATCCTGAATTCTACTACTTCCATATGCCAGACTGCCTATGAGGAAACTACAATGGTATCTAAAAAGTGTTTGGACTCAGCATTGCCACAGCCTGGAGACAGTAATTACCCTCATTCCCTGCCTGCAACAGGAGTTTCGATGGTGGGCAGAGGCTGGTTACCACAAGAAGGGTCTGCCATTCACTTTACCCACAGCCAGACAGACACTGACAACGGATGCATCAGATTATGTCTGGGGGGTCCATATGGCAGGAAAATGTATTCAGGGCACATGGCCTGCAAGCCAGATGCATCTTCACATCAATCAAAAAGAGATGCTAGCTGTTCAGAATGCCCTGACAGCTTTCAAGGATCTACTTCATCCAGGACAGCTACTGATAAAGACAGACAATACTACGGTCATGTGGTACATAAACAAGCAGGGAGGTACACATTCCTACCCCCTCTGCAGACAAGCAATGACCTTATGGGACACAGCATTGACTTATCAAGTTCACCTGCAAGCACAATTCCTGCCAGGAAAAACAAATACTCTGGCTGATGAAGTAAGCAGAAACCTCATGGATCCCCACGAGTGGAAACTGGATCCACAAGTCTTCAGCATGATAACAATGAAATGGGGATGCCCAGACATAGATCTATTTGCCTCCCCTCACAACTGCCAATTACAGAGATTTTGCACAAGGATTTATCACAAACAAACATGGAGAGTGGACGCCCTATCCTTCAGCTGGAAAAATCTATCAGTATATGCCTTTCCTCCACTGCCTGTCCTTCCCAGGGTACTCCTAAAGGTCAGACAAGAGAAGCCAAAAATGATACTGATTGTACCAGACTGGCCATGCCAGCAATGGTACCCAATCCTAAAGAGCTTGTCTCAAGGTCCAGCATGGATATTGCCTCAACCTTCTCATTTGCTGACCAACAAAACAATCAGATCCTGCATGGCCAACTCAGGACCTTAAATCTGGCAGCATGGTGGATAATGTAGCCATTCAGAACACTCCTCTTTCAAAAGCTGTTATGGATGTTATCTTGGAGGTCAGGAGGCCCAGTACCAGAAAATCTTATGCAGAAAAATGGAAGAGATTCTGTGCTTGGAACCAGGAACAAGGCATTGACATGTATGTACCAAATATCCCTCAGATTTTACAATACCTAACTGAGATGCTGGACAAAGGCCTTTCTTTTTCATCAATTAAAATTCATGCCACTGCCATTTCAGCCCATTACAATACGAACCACCTATCTTTTCTCATCCTTTAATAAGGCAGTACCTCAGAGGGGCCAAAAACATCAGGCCTCCAAGGAGAGCACCAAGTCCGGCATTGGACCTCAATTATGTCTTGGAAAAACTCACACTGCCTCCATTTGAGCCAGCCTCGACAGCGGATATAAAATTCTTATCTTGGAAAACAGCTCTGCTCCTAGCAATAACCTCTGCAAGACGAGTCTTGGAGTTACAAGCACTCATGGCTGTGGAACCTTTTATCATTTTTTTATCTAGACAGGGTTTCTCTGAGGACAAACCCAACATTTATGCCTAAGGTGGTGTCCAGTGTAGCCCTCAACCAAACCATTCACTTGCCTACCTTTTATCCAAATCCACAGAACAAGGGTGAGAAAATTCTGCATTATTTGGACATACACAGGCAGCTATGCTTCTACTTGGACAGAACTAAAGCTTTCAGAAAGACTGAGCAACTTTTAGTGTCATATGCTGCAGGATCACAAGGAAAGGGCTATCTCAAAACAGAATATTCCTAAATGGATAGGCCATTGCATCCATTGCATCCATTTCTGCTATTCTCAGCATGGCAAATCAGTGCCTAAGGGCATTAGGCCCCATTCTACCAGAGCAGCAGCCACTTCAGCAGCCTTCCTCAGAGGAGTACCAACCAAAGACATCTTAGAGGCTGCAACTTGGAGTTCAGTGCACACCTTTACGAAGCACTACCACTTACCTCTTTACTCTAAATCCAGAGCAGGCTTTGCCACTGCAGTTCTGCAGGGCCTCATAGCCTCTCCTAATCCTATTTAGCCCAGCCTCCCATCCTCAGTTTTGGGATTCAACCCAAGAGTAATGACTGCAACAGTGAAACACGATGAACATAGTACAGTTGTGCACCTACCATAAATGTAGATGTTTGAGTGTATTCACTGTTGCAGTCCAGGTTACCCACCCACCACCCCCCTTTTGCTTTGCTGGGAATTATCTGGACTTCTCTATCCTATACAACCTATGTGGTGTATTTGCTTGTAGATGAAGGAAATGTTTATTTTTGTGCATGCATACTCATTGGCATAATTTTCAGCCTACCAGTTTGGGTGCACCTGACATCTGGGAAAAGAAAAACTGAAGAAAATGGCATCGGCTGCATCTTTTATACCCCTGGCGCACTGACGTCAGGGAAGAGGCGACAGCAACCGACGCTGGACCTAGACTTTGGAATTCAGGCTGACTGTGGGTAGCCTGCCAGCAGGATAACCCAAGAGTAATGACTGCAACAGTGAATACACTCGAACATCTACATTTATGGTAGGTACACAACTGTACTTTATTCAAAATGACAAAAGCGGTAATGTCGATTATTCGCAATTCAGTATTATCAACATTACCCAGGTTGCCTTGACTTCCGATGATGTTTCTACTTATGTTTTGTAGGGAGGCAAGTCCCCCTGCACCCCCACCCCCCCTGCATGTTATATATATACAAACTCCAAGATCGCACTACAGTGAAGAAAACGGTAAATTTCCTGATCCCGACTGTAGTGCAATCTTCAATCAGAACATCTACCTCATATGAGTGAATGAACATTAGAATTCACGAAGGTGGATTCAAACATTTTCAGATCGACGTTATGGAATCTGGGAATCAGGCATTTGACCATCCCAGTTTTGCGTTACTGCAATTCAACATCTTGATAGTAAACTGCAGAACCATGTCACAAGTGGGCTAAATGGCTAGTTCTGATGCAGCAATCCACAAACAGCTCAAAAGATCTGAGACTTCACAGCACCAAACTGTTAAGTTACCTGAATAACTTCAGAAAACACAGTTTGTCAGAGAATAATACTCTTGTTTATTAAAGAGAACACACATGTGTGGGAGACAAGGTGCTCAAGGTCCTGTCTACTTGAGCATAAAAAGCTTTGTAGGTTCATAAGTGTTTACTAGGCTAATGACCACAAGTTCTGGGACCCTTGATAAGTGTAAGCAGGGACTTGGGAGATGAAACATTCATAAGCAGGGGCCTAGTAGATGAACCATTTACAGGTTGCCATTGTCCATTAGAGACATAGGTACCAAGCGAAGGATAAATTTCCTGTTCCTTATATAATTGTCCAAGTTACACTTGAATTGGATTAGGGAGGAACTCTGCTTCATATGGATGGGAAGCCTGTACCAGAGACAGGGTAGTCTCTGGGATACATAACTGCCTCTCCATCTGATCCTATTTATATCATAGACCAGGTTTAAGTCTTTAGAATGGGTAATGCTAGTGCTGTTTGGGTTGCTAATGTGCAGGAGGTCCATTAGACTCAGGTCTGACGATGCCCTGTATGCCAGACATAGATCTACCCTCAACAGCCTGTAGGAGACAGAATACAGGGATAGGGCTTTGATGTGGTCTAGAATACAGGGATAGGGCTTTGATGTGGTCTCCACAGGACATTTTACTTATGCCCTGTATGCTCTTAGTGAGGAATCCTTGTGGACCTTTCATTTGTTGGATATGTCTGGTTAGGTACATACCAAAGGGAACATTGTACTCAATGATAGGTCTGATGAATACTGAATACAGTGGAACAGTGACTTCCTTGGACATAGGTGCCATACCTTTGTTTATATGTTGTGCAACATAGAATGATTTCCTCACTGCTGTAGACACATGATAGTCAAAGGCTAGATTACTGTCTGTGTGTCTACCCAAGTCCCTGACTACTGGGTCAACTTAAAGGGGTACGTTGTCAGTATGATAGTTACTGCCCCAAAGGATACTATTATGCATTTCTTGGCATTTAGTTTTAGTCCATGGCTCTGACACCAGTAGTTTGTCAGTGTCAACACTTCCTGGAGAACATTTGTGTTGGCGTGGAATCCAATGACATCTCCTAATTTGCAGTTATCTGAAGGCTTAGTCAGCCAGAGACCACTAACACTGGCCCTGAATTCAGAGAAGTAGATGCCAAAAAGGAGTGGTCGAAGGACTGATCCTTGAAGGACTCCACTTGTGACTGGCCTCTTTCTAGAGGTGGACTCCCCAGTTTTAACTTCCTGGGATCTGTCAGTGAGCCAGTTGGCTATCCACCAGGTGACGTACTGGTCTGTACCTAACCTCTTGAGTTTGTCAACAATGCCTGAGTGGGGTATTGCATCAAATGCTTGGTCAGGTCAAGATAGGCAGTGTGAAACATTTTGCTCTCATACATTGTGTTGGTAACCTTCTCAAAGAAGTCCACCAGGTTGAGTAGGCATGACCTGTGCTTAATGACACCAAACTGAGTTGGATCCAGTGTCTGGAGGTTTACTATTTCATTATTGATCATTTCCACGATAATTCTCAGCTTTGCATATAAGAGTAGTGAGGCTTATGGGTCTGTAGTTTCCAGGGTCTATAGATGGCCTACCTCTGTGCAGAGAGATGACTGTCGCTGTTCTCAGCTTGTTTGGAGGCTACAGTTAAACAACAATTTCAGAGGGCCATAGCAGTGTCCAACATGCTGGTGTAAAATGCTCTCTGCAATGTCAAGCAAGTGCACAAACACACACACACACACACACACACACACACACACACACACCTCCGTTGACTGCAGTGAGAACAGAACCCCTACCTAAGTACACTGACTGGATAATTCTATATTTAAGGTAAGCACCACAGCTCAAGTCTTTTCATTCTTTTATATTATTTTTGACACAGATCAACTATGTTATTGTTATTAGTTTATAGCCACTGACAAATTAAAAATCACTACCTTTGCATTACTTTTGCTAGCTAAGAATCATCTGACTCTGTACTTTTCTATATTATGCACAAGTTCCAAATTTTCTACACTGGCCATGCTGACACTTTTATGATGGCAGGAAATCATCAAAATCAGACTGAAACAAGAATTCATCTTGAAATGAAGCAAGCTTCAAAATTAAATATTCAGTAAACAGTTTTCTTTCTATTACATTTCTTCCTTCCCAGTATCTTAGTGAACACTGGTTGTTGCCCCCACTTTTATGTGAAGTTCCACCCTTCTGGGTGCTTTCTATAATATTCCTGTGATCAGTCTTTTATTTCTCAACATTTCTTCATCAACAGCTCTTCCCCCACAACAGATTCATTGGATCTGGAATTTGCACTTTCTTTAAAAGTGCAAGAATGTGGAGTTAATAATATCAGTTTTAAGGTTTCATTAACATTCCTATGATATCAAATCTGTTAAATAAATTTTTGGTGGTGCTTTATGGTTATCAGTGAATGCTTTGCCTGATTTAACAGGCATGCTTTTGTCTAAGGAACTATGGTTCATTAACTTGGAAGTTCAGCTGAGGGTAAATCTACTGATTTGATGTTGTCATTTTCATTCATTCCCCAACAAATGGTTTCAGATCCAACCCTTGGATCCAACTCAGCTGCTTTTTTCCAGCTTATGGAACACTGAATCTCTCAAGCGTCTCCCTTACCCATAATGTAATAGTCCCCTGCCATACCCCAAATCTCATTTGCCACCTTCTCTGATCCCCAAGAGATCAAACAGGATACTGGTAACACTTAAGGACAGGGAAGTTTGCAGCAAGGGAGTACCAATTGATGCCAAGATCATAGCGGTGGCCATGAAAAAGGAACTTGCAGAACAAAGTTCCTCTGTTCATCCCCCTAACAGGGAGTCTAGGATGCTGGACAGATTCATGAAGCTTGTATATGCTTCAGTGACATTTGCACCTCAGTCACTGAGTTATTTGGCACACTTCACTAGACTCTAGAGGGATTTGATTAAAGAACTTAACAAATCTGTCAGTGAGACCATTAGTTCTGAGGCAGAGAGCTTGATTGCTTCACAGTTGGCTACCCTACAATCTGCTTCAAATTTGTCCATGAGGCTCCTCTCATATACAGCTGAAGGTAGCTCAAGGGTGGCAAGTACAGGCATTTCCATTAGAAGGCATGCCTGGATGCACCTGTGTGATTCTGGGGAGCCCTTCATGTCTTCTTTAATCAGTGTGCCCTTTGACAGAAGTTCTTTATTTAGCCTCAAAGTTAAAGGCACAGTATCTAGGTGTGGGCAGGATGGTAAATCCCTGTCTGCTGTGGGCATACATTTTTCAACTACTCAAAGAACCTTTTCTGGAAATCAATGAGGTGGTCAAAAATATGGTTCAATAAGTCCCAGGGTCCCTTCAACAGTCCATGTGAAGATAGTTCCCCCACAGGAGAGGGGGGAACTCTAATGGGAGACACCACCCATTTGGAAGAGAAGGCTCAAAAACTAAGGATCTAGAGATACATTTTCTGACAGATTCTACCTGCAGTCCTGAATGGAGGCCTAATTGTCCACCTCTGGAGGCAATCAGGGGTCATTTATCCCTGCACCAGAGACCCTGGCTAGAAATTACAAAATTCTAGAGGTTATATAATACCTTTTTCCCTACACCCCTTAACAGAAAACAACATTTCTGATGTACCATCCAATCAGAAGAAAGCAGCAAGACCAGAAATAAAAACGCTGCTGCAAAGAGTCATCCAAGAGGTCCCCCAAGACCAGAAAGAGTCCAGATGTTACTCAAGATTTGTTTTAGTGCTAAGGAAAACAGGGGACTGGAGACCAGTTTTAGATCTCAGCTTTCTGAACAAGTCAATTCAGTACACAAAGTTCTAGATGGTCAAGGTTCAGTCCATTCTGCCTTTCCTGCACAAGGATGACTGGGATATGCTCAATAGATCTTCAGGATGTGTACTATCATAATAAAATGAACAGACAGTCCAGAAGATACCTACGGTTCTGGCTGGGATCCAGCCATTACCAATTCACAGCTCTGCCCTTTCGTCTCACCACAACCCCCATGGTGTTCACCAAATGAATGGCAGTGCTGGCAACTCACTTGAACAAGGATTCCAGGTGTTTCCTTACTTGGACAACTGGCTCATAACCGCTCCGACCAGGCATCAACTGATCAAAGCATAACACTATGTACTCTAGTTATGCTCTCACCTGGGAATTAATATCTATCACAACAAATCTCAGCTAGAACCAACTCAAATATTAGAGTTTATCAGAACTTTTTTGACACACTATCCTTGACAGCCTCCCCCCTTTACTTTACCAAGGTTAAAAAACATACATTTCCAGGTCAAAAAGGTGATTCAAAATTCCTCTCTCTCAGCTCAATTGATCCTTCAAGCGCTGGGGTCAGTGTCTGCTGCAATAGTTTTGGTTCCATTAGCAGGATACCACATGAATAATTTTCAGTGTACCCTAGCAGCTCAGTGGTCTATTCTTCACCAACCCTTATCCACCTAAATCAAGATAACTCAGGTATGCAAAAATTATCCCCTTTGCTGTATTTACTCTGATCAGATAATACAAGGTTACCCCTTCACTTTCCCTCAGCCTAAGGCCATAGTAACAGTGAGTGTTGTATCTTTAAGAAGCATTTCAAAGTGAGGGCATGTGCATATGAACAGAGAGCACATGCAGGCAGCTGTGCCATTTTGAGTGAACAGCCAGAGTGTTAACATGTATGAGTGCATTAGTCAGTCTGTAAATAAGTTGATTTAAATCTAAATTACTAAACCTCAATCCTGATGTGTTTGTGTGCAATAAAGCTAGTTGAACCAAACCCACAATTGTTCATCTATTTTATTCTGACTGGATGAATGACAGTAACCACAGATGCTTCCAGGATCCAGTGGGGGGCACTTTTTGGGAAAGACAGATCAAGGCACATGGTCACTAAGCATATCCATGTCCTAAAAATGAGACCTGTTCTCCTAGTGTTGCAGGTCTTCCAAGACACTCTCCCCTCTGGGACCATTGCAATTCAGACTGACAATATGTTAGTAGTCTGGTACATCAACAAACGAGTAGAAACCAAATCTTACCCCCTGTGTCAAGAAGCTTTGAGAGTGTGGCAATGGGCGATCTCATCCAATTGATTTCTGATAGCAGCACACATTCTGGGCAACATTCTAACTCCTCACAAGTGGTCACACAACAGGAAGGTGGCAGAAAAGATATTCTATCTATGGGGCCTACCTTGCTGTGATGTCTTTGCATCTCCCCCTCAACAAGTGCAGCAGGTTTTTTGCCTGGTCCCCCCACCAGGGTAATCACTGAGAAATGCTCTTCTCCACGATTGGCCCCCAGTCTCCTGTACACCTTTCCCCCAGTACCTCTAATCCCCAAATTTCTTCAGAAAGCATCTCGATTGATGAGCACAGTCACCCTTATTGCTTCTTATTGGCCTTGTCAGATTTGGTTCCCTTTTCTTTTGCTTCATCTGCTTAGCCCACCATGGATCCAGGATCCGATTCCAGACCTTCTGTCTCATCTGAAAGACATGACACACCTGGACATCTTAGGCATAAAACTGACTGCATGGTTTTTCCACCTTCTGTTGATAGCCAGACAGCCGAAGCTCTCCTCCCAAGTCTGCCGCACACTTTTATCCTCCTACAAAGCTTCAACTAGAAAAATTTACAGAAGTAAATGGGAAAAGTCTGTTGTTTTGTCACAGCAAATGCCTTTCTCATTGCCAGTACTTAAAGTTCTTGAGTTTTTAGCTACAATTTTTCACAAAGCTACTAGTTCTTCTACTATAAAAGTACAACTAGATGTCATTTCTGATTTTCACAGTGGAGTAAATAATTTGTCTTTAGCTTATTTCAAACTTTGTAAGGCCTTAATAAGGGGAACCTTTCTTCTTAGACCCCTTTCAAAGATCCTGCTCCCCATGGGATTTGAATTTGGTTTTACAATCTTTGACCCATTCCCCGCTTTGAACTGTCAGCCAAGCGTGAACTAAATTTTTTAACTTGGAAGACTGTCTTTTTAGTGGCCATTACATCTGCTAGAAGAGTCTCAGAACTTTAGACCCTATCTTTTAAGTCTCCTTATTTCTTTTTTTTTTTCATAAAGATAGAATTCGATATTAATCACACTATTAACCTTACCATTTTTTTTCCAAATTTCTCAAAGGGGAGTATATGTTACACCTGTTGGATGTTCACAGACAGTTAATTTTATCTGCATAGGACACAATTTTACAGGAAATCATATCAATTATTTGTCTCCTTTTTGGATTCAAAATTGTGCAAACCAGTTACTAAAGTGACCTTAGAAATGGTTAACTGATTGTATTTCCCTTGTTTACAAAACTGGGTTTGTCTTTGCCAAAACCTCTAAAGGCTCATTCTACCATGTCTATGGCAACTTCTTCAGTATTTTTATCCAGCTGTTTCTTGGATGATATTTGTGCAGCTGCAGCTTGGGCTAATCTCCATACCTTTATTGCTCATTACAGATTTGATCTGGTATCTAGGGGAAGAGCAACCTTTGGCTCAGCAGTGCTCAGGAACATCCTTCCTTAGAGTCCTCCCAGAATTAGGTAGCCGGGGGCTGTGTCCCATTTGTTGAGGAATGAATGAAAATGACAGCATCAGATAAAAAAAGTTATATACTCAACATAACATTCCCCGTGTTGTTCGTTTTCATTTTTCCTCAACTCCCCTCCCTCCAGCCTTCTACCCATTTGAATTCTGGAAGGATTAGAAGATGCTAAAGGAACCAATATTCCTTTATTTGAGCTCCATATGCTGTTATCTCATCCCTTTTTATTTGTTAAATATTATATAGACTTAAAGGTCAGCAAACAAGATCTGAGGTATGGTAGGGGACTAGTGCGTTATGGGTAAAGGAGGAGCTTGAGAGTTTCAGTGTTCCACGAGCTGAAAAAAGTGGCCGAGTTGCCTCTGAGGGTCAAATCCAAGCCCATTTATTGAGGAAGAATGAAAATGGACAACACAGATGGAATGTTATGGTGAGTACATAACTTTTTTTTTTAGTCTTCACCTTCTGTGATAGTCCCATTCCCATTGTTTTGGGACCACTGGATGGTTCCCTTTTGCTTGCAAAAGCTACACCCCATGCCTTCCTAGGACCTTTTTACCAAGGAATAGATTCTGGATGAATGTGGGAGGCTTCTTACTCCAGAAGACACAATTTCTTTGAATAATTTTCCTCAATTGAGTGGATTCTGGAGTTGAGTTTTATGTTGCATCTCGAAGCTGGTTGAACAAGGGATTTTTAACCCCTTTCATTGGGGTTCATGGAGTCCTTTGGTGGCATTGTGTAATTTTGTTTACTGGCCAGGGTGTGGTATTGTCCTCTGTTGAAAAAGTAGCTGTTTTTAATGTAGTCTTGCTTTGCCCATGACAGATTTAGAGACTGTGGCCTTGGGGTCCCCAACAATCCCTTCCCAGGTGACCCTTCCTATTTCTGGCTTTGGATCTGGCTGTTATGTCTTAGCTGTTCTTCAGCACTGGCCTTCTTGATGCTCCAGCTGCATCTGATTGGCTCATTCCACCTTATTAATTTCACTACTTGTGAATCTGCCCAACCCAGAACCAACAGGGAGGGGCCTCAATGTTAATTATAACAGTCTTTTGTTTAGATAATTACAGTAGTCCTTACTACTGAAACCTCCCTAATGTCAGACCTAACTTCAAGAACTCCAGATCCTTCTATATAGGCATAGTGTATGCTCAGCTCTTGATATGTCCATATGTGCAATATAAAGTGGACATTGATCTATGCTATATTATATCTTTCTTGCCACAGTATGTTCTGAATACCTCACTTGTCTGTCATTTGGAGCAGTGTGTATGTGTCCATAAAACTGCATGGTCATCTGGCTTCAGAGAACAGGATACAGAGTACCCTGTTGGGGAACCTGTTCTTTTTCCTTAACCAAGCTTTTAGTGTGTTAGTTATTGATTGCCTCTCTAGATAGCTCTAGACAGCCTTGTGTCTGATACCAAAAGGAGTTGATGCAGCTAAAATTGATAGATCCCTCATAAAGATTACCACAGCTTATTTGTTTTCCACTTGGGCTTGGACCAGAACTTTAACTTCTGCCAAGGATTCATCGCTAAAACCCTTTAGAGTAGGTTGCAGTGAAGCTTCAGTGGTATGGATTACTATAGCAGTGATTTACTCAAATACCTACTTTTATACTAAGTTCCTACATCATTGTGTGTTCTTAGTGTATCAGATGATCTTTGAAGAAGACCCTCCTAATGGGTCTGAAATAACCAGTACCTCCCTCTTGGCCTTGGCTGCAGGAGTGAATAACAAAAAATGATGCAACAAACAGAACGGATACATATAAAGCCATTATTCTGTTAGGGGAAAAAAGAAAGAAATGCACTAGTTTTCATACTGTTCATGTCATCCTTCAGGTGAGCAAAATCAGAAACTTAAAAAGACAGCCAGTAACTATTATAACACACTCAAAATTAAATGCAGTTTAGCAAATCATAGAGGCAGTCTAGCTAATGATGTCATCACAAACTAAAAAATAGCTAAAACACAATACATAAACCACTCATTCATATTTCATATTTGCTTATCTTTGTTGGTATGGTTTTATAGAAATGTGGTCATTCAGATAAAACCTTTATTACTATTTAAAAGCACTTGCCATTGGCATTCACAGAGTAGCAAATTATTTGTAAAATTCTCACCCTAGACATTTTAACATACATCCTAAACAACCTGAAATTCAAAAAAATATCTCATGGTCAGCAGTTTGCAAACTTTTGGCCGGAGTATTGTCTTCATTACTTGAACATATATTATTCAGATATACCAAAATGCGGTTACCTATAAAATGTTCTGTCCTGCCAATGTAAAAACTTTTAACAATAACAGTTGGCTGAATAGACTACACTAGTAGCTGTAGTACACTGTTTTATCCCATATAAGAACAGTTGCAGCTTGTTTTGGGATATACAAAAAAATTATAACTACAGTTCATACAGATCTGATGTTATCCATGTCTTCATTCATCACTATATGGTATCTGATCCAAGCCGGCAACATTCAACAGATGAATCCAAGGTTTTAGCTCCTCTCTCTCACCCATGATGTCCTGTTGCCCTCTAATACCCAGATCTCATTTGCCATGCTTCCTGTGCAGACGAGTGTCCTTTGGCTGTAGTGAGTTAAGTGCTTTTCTTCTTCTTTAAGTCGTTTATTTTTTTGTGGTAGTGTTGTTTTTTCTAGTGTAGTTTTAGTAGGCAGTATTCCTGTAGTTTATTTCCTCCCCTCCCTTAGCTAGTTTTGGCAGTTTTGTCCATGTTGGGTTTTGTTGGCCTAGTAGCCATAAAGCTTATAGACTGTTTTAGGGGAGTAGCTGTTTGTTATAGTTGTCTTTGTAGTGATCTTTTATAGTGTTAATTTGTAGTAATGTCTGAGAAGCCTGATGGTTTTAAAAAGTGCTCCTCGTGTGGTCAGAAAATGCCTTATTCTGACACACACGAGGAGTGTGTTTATTGCTTGGGTGCCCCACACCTGGAGGTTGAATGTGACCTTTGTGAAGCATTTAACCCAGGCCCAGGGCTACAGCTGAGCACTGCAAAAAGCTCTTACTAAAGGGTCTGGATCAAGGGAGACTTTTTGTTTCTCCCTCCAGGGGTTCCTCTTTTGATCTGAAGAGGAAGACCCCTTCTATTCAGCTAGCTCTCCAAGAAACTGTGGCTGTTGTATCCTAGCCCAGTCCATATCAGATCTGAGGGCTTTGGAGCTGAGGGCCATGGAGCAGTCTGTCAGATCCAGGTCCTCTCCAGATCAGAGGTCCTCGGATCCAGCCAAGATCTGGCCAGTCTCAGATTCAACCATTTTGTCAGATCCACCTGCTGAGTTGGCTAGGCCTTCAGATCCGATAGGGTCATTGGATCTGATTTTGGTATTAGAAGAGGTTGCAACTCCTTTTACCTCTAAACAGAGGTCTCAGTCAGGCATTGGATCCATTCCCCAGACCATGGTAGTTGTTCATGGAGGTCTCCCTCCAAGTCTACCCACTCCTCTTCCTCCTCTAGATCTTTTAGGAGTCTGTTGCCCTCAGATATGGACAGGATGATGAGGAGCATCCTCAAGGCCCAGATAGAGCTGGGGCTTTTGTCTTCTCCTACCCATCCAGCCAGGTGAGCCTCACCACCCCCATTTTTTCATTCTCCTCATCCAATCCAGGTGGCTTTGGATTCTAGGGACCAGGACATCTGCAGCCAGATTCCAGAAAGGCCAGGTATCCCCCCTTCTTTGACTCTGTTGGAGTCCCTAGCTTTTTCTATTCCTCCACCCTCGGAGCTGGATGAGCCCTATATCAGAGTGGTTGATGACGGCTCCACTGGGTAGGTCTGGTACCATTTTTTCTCACCAATCCCTTCCTCTCAGAGCTTTGGCTTTCAATAGCTCTGGGCCAGTATCATCTGAGGGTCAGGGGGCTGTTTCTGCATGCTTTCCTCCTCTCCAGGGGACTTCTCCCTTGGGGTAGGGACCCACTTCCAGACCTTCATCTTTCCGGGTGATAGGACCTTCTCCAGGTCTGAAGTTCCCTTTGCCACACCTCCAAGTCCCTGCTGTCCTCTCTCTACCTCGGCTGGTGAAGCCTCACATTCTGTCCTAGGTCAGCCCTCCTGATTTGAGCCTTCATGGGGTTTCCTCCCCTCTAGGAGTCCCTGTCTCTTCCAAGTCCTGCCTGGAGCCCCCAGCAGAGGAGGTTCATCGTAAGAGAAAGTGCAAGACGAGACACTTGACTCCACCATGGAGTCCCTCACTGAGGATTTAAACCTCGAGGAAGGAGATGGGTCCCCCAGAGCTCTGCCTGATG
This sequence comes from Protopterus annectens, assembly GCF_019279795.1. Lineage (NCBI taxonomy): Eukaryota > Metazoa > Chordata > Ceratodontiformes > Protopteridae > Protopterus > Protopterus annectens. Next base: position 262,680,586 of record NC_056728.1, read on the forward strand.
ATGTCTCCTTTGGAGACATCCTTGAGCTCCTGAAACAAAAGGGTGGATGGTCTCCCCAACCCCCATCTTTGGATGAGTTTGTGTTTCTGAAGGCCTTCGGGATGGGCCCGTCTAACTCCTGGGTGTCCACCCTACTGCTGATGAGTTAGTGGATCTGATTGTTAGCAGGGCCTGAAAGGAACCAGGCATGGTGGAGCCTGTTCCAAAGAGGGCTGACAAGTTCCTTAGTCCCCTTACAAACCAATTGTTCCTCTGGCCAGGTACCACATGTGGGTGTTACAATGGACTTTAGCTGTCCAATGGTTAGCTCTACTTCATCCCCTGTCTATGACCATAAAACTGATGCCTGTGTGCAGACATCACCTCCAATGGTGGCATCAGTCGAAGGACATCTCTCTAGGCAGGCCATTCTCTCTCCCTCCGCCCACTGCCACAGTGACCATGGATGCCTCCCTGCTGGGGTGGGGAGGGGGGGCATTTTCAGGGGAAGACTCTCCAAAGCACATGGTCCCCAGTACAGACCAAGTTGCATATAAGTGTTCTAGAGATGAGGGCAGTTCTTCTTTCATTGCAAGCCATCCAAAACTGCCTCCCTTTCAAACAGACAGTATGGCAGTCATCTGGTATGTCAACAAACAGGGGGGAACATGTTCTTACCCATTGTGCAGAGACGCCATGTGTGGGAATTGGCTCTGTCCTCAGGCTGCTTCCTTATTGCAATGCACATATCCAGGGATTCCAATATGTTGTCTGACAGGCTCACCAGATCTGTCTTGAGTCCTCATGAGTGGTCCCTCAATCCTTCAGTGGTGAATCAGATTTTTGACCTGACCTTTTTGCCTCCCAGTTAACCAGAAATGCAACAGGTATTTCACCCTTATCCCCCTCAGAGGGAGTCACCAAGGGATGCTCTAGTCTGTGATTGGCCTTTGAGTCTCTCCTTTACACATACACTCCTGTTCCCTTAATACCCAAGGTTCTACAGAAAGCACAATGCCTGAGGGCATCCATTATCCTCATTGCCCCTTTCTGACCTCATCAGCTGTGGTTCCCCTTCATCAGGTCTCATCTCAAGTATCTGCCATGGATACTGGATCCTTGTCAGGATCTGATTTCCCATTCGTCGGGGCTTCCTCTCCCAAATCTATGGACCCTTCACCTAACCGCATGGTTTCTCCAGTTCAAATAATCATTAAACAGTCCAGGCTAGCATCCCCCATTAAACACATCATTCTGGCCTTCCAAAAATCCTCTACTAGGCAAATGTACAGGAGTAAGTTGAAAAGGTTCTTGATCAGGGCCAGGAGCAGGAATCTGGATCCTTTTTTGGTTTTGGTTTCAAAAATACTTTTGCTCTATTCCTTCCTTTTTCAAAAGGAAGAAAGTTTTTCCACTATTAAGCTTCAATTGGTGGTGATTTCCAATTTCCATGAGAGCTCCGAATCCACTTTTTCATCTAGGCTTTATAAGGCCTTTATGAAGGGGGGGGGGGGTTTCTGCTTCGGCTTCCAATTAAGGACCCTTCACCTCCTTGAGACCTCATGCTGGTTCTGCAGTTTCTGACTAGGAGTCCCTTTGAACCTGTTAGTCCCTGTGATCTCAAGTTTTTGTCTTGGAAGGTGGCCCTTCTGGTGGTGATCACGTGAGCTAGGAAGATCTCAGAACTGCAAGCTCTCACCATTACTTCTCCTTACATGACTTTTCACAAGGACAGGGTCTCTCTGAGAATGAACCCCTCCTTCTTACCTAAGATTGCTTCCGAGTCAACCCTAAATCAATGTATTCAGCTTCCAGTATCCTTCCCCAACTATTCCAACAGAGGGGAGTATATCCATCATACCTTGGATTTTCACCAACAGCTTCGGTCAACTTGCATAGGACTAAAGATTTCATAGGTCAGAGCAGCTTTTTGTGGTCTTTTCTGCTAGCAGACATGGCCTTCCAGTCTCTAGGGTCACTATTTCTAATTGGATATCTAGCTGCATCTCTATGGTCTACAGTCTTAACCACCTTGAGGTTCCAGTTCATGTCAGGGCCCATTCTAGTAGGTCTGTGGTGACTTCTTCGGCCTTTGTAGCAAGGCTATCTTTTGATGACATCTGTGGTGCTGCCACTTGGACGAATCCTCACACCTTTATGCCCCATAACAAGCTATATTTGATTTCTAGGAATAGGGCTTCTTTTGGCTCCACAGTACTCTGGCATGTCCTTCCTTGAGGCCTCCCATGATATTTGGTAGCTGGGGACTCTGAACCTATGGTGATGAATGAAGACATGGATAACATCAGATAAAGAGTTATGTACTTACCATAACTTGGCATCTGCATTATCCTTTGTTTTCTTTCATCACATTTCCCACCCTCCATCCTCCTACCTGGTTCAATCATGGAGTAAGTTGGAGTGATTTCCTTCCACCTTGGTGGGAGTAGCTTCTAGGATTATGTTAGCAAACTCAATCTGAGGATTAGAGGGCAGCAGGACATTATGGGAGAGGGAGGAGCTAGAGCCTTGGATCCATCTATTGAATGTTGCCAGCTCGGATCCGATGTCAGATCCTAGACCCTATGGCGATGAATGAAGACATAGGATAACACAGATCCCAAGTTATGTTAAGTACATAACTCTTTAATTGTGATCAAGCCATGGCACTGAAATATATTGCTCTTTCACCCAACTTTTTACAGAAACCCTTCCTCTTTAACAGTAATTGATTTAACTACGTGCCTGTTATAGACAAGTCTGTGTATTGCAGGAATTCTGTCAGACACAGCCTTATTAATCAATAACATATCCCATTTTTCTCTATAACAATCCCTTCTACCTTCTTACTTAGTGTTGTATTAAAAATAAAGTGAATATTGTCATCCTTATTTTTTATCCTATTATTGTTTATAAAGGTCACAACTTTTATTTAGCATGGCATGTTAAGCCATCTTTTCTCATATCATTAGTTTGTGTCATCTGTGAGTTACCAGATATTCAAGAGAACACTTGTGATGAGGGAATCTTGCTTATTCACATTGCTCTGCATTTGTGACTTTGATGCTGATGGAATTCCTAATTATTCAAGAGCAATTAGGTTCATAGGTGAATGCTATGCTAACTGCCCTGCAGGGTCATTTTAAGGCTAACCAATAACCCAAGATCAGAATCAAACTCTCTACCGTGTGTCTTAACATTATGCCAAACCCACCATTTGTGGGGCATTTCTTCTAATCCTGAATGGATGGTAACTGTGGAAATGTAATACATTTTTACTAACTTATTCTGAAAAAATGTTATTTTCAGTAGTCCCATTGAATCTCTTGTGATATAAACATATAGCAAACTAAGACTTTTACATCTGTAAATCTACATATAAAAAATAATAACCAGTAGAAATACTAGGCCAATTCAAGAATTTTTCTAAAATATTTTTATGAATCTTTTTATACCAGAAAGAGATAGCATGTTCTAGTTTCCAGATATCTGTATAACACTTCAGAGATGAAACCATACAATAATAAATATTCCAATAATATACTGTGGTTAACATTAATGACATTCATTCCCTCTAATCAACCTGTCTCTATGCTTATCATTCAAATTAGAAAATAAAAATGGACACTTTGTAGAAATGTTTGCCCAGCCTGCTTAATAGTCATATAATATATACACCTCATTTAAATCCTTTTATTCAACTTCAAATTGTCAGAATAAGCAGATTTCATAACAAGATTCCTTATCTGATTGTCACAGAAGAAAACTGCCAGATATAAGGCAGCAAATATTAAAGGAACAATTGGATTATTAATATTATCTGTTACATGGAATCCTAAAAATCAAGTTCTTGACCTAACATTGTAAATACAGTAATGCTGGAACATCAGTACAGGGATGGGACTGAAATCTCAAACAATAATATAATACTTGATACTGTAATGGTGACAGCACCACTTTGAAAATGTTAATAGCATTTCCTACTTGTATGTACACTTGTGTATATTTCCCTCCACTGTTTTAGATTGTTATGGGACCTATTCTACTGGCCCCTTCATCTCCTTTATATCACCCACTTTCTGTATAACTTCAGCTCTTCCTGAGACTTGTTGAAAACCTGATAAATCAATGGTGTTACAAACACAACTGCTCACATTAGCAGTAACTACTGTGACATTAATATGGAGTGCTAATCCCAAATATTCTACAGACTTGACAATACCTTCATTAGAAAAAACATTCCCATCATTGTTACATAATTTATCTACAATTTGCCAACATTATTTTTTTTAGAAGATTATCCGCAGTGGTGGTGCTGCGGTAGCGTTGTCGCCTCACAGTAAGACGCTGACCGGTTCGACTCTCAGCTAGAGTGCCTTCTATGTGGAGACATGCGTGAATGGGCGTACCTTCATTGAAGGTTGTGCGTTAGGGCTAGCAACTCAGCATGTGAAAATCAACTGCCAATCATTAGCGGACCGGAGTTCCGCGAAAGACACAACATTTTTTAGAAGATTGCACAGATGTTTTTGAGTGGCTTGGTGATTGTAATCACTTTATTATATGTTCAAGACGTGGATGCCAAGAAATTTGCCTTGAGAACAAAGCTCAAGAGGTGAATCTTGGCTTCCATGTCAAGAACACATAATACAGGGTTATGATCACTGACCAGCTTATAATTCTTCTTAGTGCATGGAGATATATTTCTCTTGTGATACTAGTTAGAGCAAAAATGGAAAAAAAAACAAAGTGTTTTGCTGGCATTCATAGCCAGTAAAGCATTTAAGGAGCACTGTCCAAAAGACAACAATACACATCATATGGCTATATTTTTTAAGAAAATTAAGAATAGACTGGAGGCACAGCAGGCAGAAACAAAGCTGTTTTTCGGGTTCTGGCAAATGATTTGCTGGCCAACATTTTCATTTGTTAGAGACCTGATCTTAACAGTTCCGGGGAGGGAGGGGGTTACTTTACAATTGTTAAGACTGGGTCTTGCACCACTCTAGCGCTTAATTGACTTGTATTTTTCTGGATATAGGAGCAAAATCACAGTGCTGCATGCATGACAAGACTTTTATACTTGTCTCACCAGTATGAAAACCACTTGTGTAAATTACATTCCAAAATGAAACTTTCCTGTTTTGATTTTTTTTGTTGCATTAACCATTTGTCTTTATCTGACTAAACATACTTTCACTAGAAAGGTCATTTTCATTGTGTTTTTAAATATCTTTACTTAATACTTTTGAGTCTTGTGTACAGTCATGTGTCCTTGTCCCTAACATTTTTTTTTTGAAAACAGGCTCTGAAATTCATAAAATCCTTTCAGTCCCTCAAATATGAATAAATCTATTTTCAAACTGGAAATACCATTCTGTATTTTTTATATCAGCCTCAGAGTATTTTAAATTGAGATTCTCGCAATTAACACTGGTCTCTAAACTTAACTGCCACAGTTCTCTTACATAGTCCACAACATCATTGACATTATTCAGTTGTTTTACAGCTTGCAAGTCCTGCATTCAAACGAGAAAATTTGCCACAGAAGCTTATGTAGAAGCAGATCATTTTAGTCCACTTGTATAAGCATCAATTTTAAAAGTGTTCCCTTGTATTGTCATGAGTGCTGTGTTCATTTTGAAACAGTCATCCAAAAAAAAAACATAGAAGGCAATTCCTGAGGAAATTTTCTAGGCCTCTGTGAAATTATTCATGCCATATAACACAATCTGTTTTACTTCTGTGACCTGCAGCCACAACACACACACACACACACACACACACACACACACACACACACTGAGAAACATTCCCAGAAAGAAAAGTATATTAAATAACAAAAAAAAAAAAATACCATGACCACCAGAATAAACAAAGATAAATGCTGTTTTATTGTATAATACATAGCAGGAATACAGTAAATTTCATAGTATTAATGCCCTCCCTGAATAAAATTACAAAGGTAAAACAAAGCTACTAATTTTCTTCCCACATTGAAAGTTAAATGCAGTTTTAACTAGTCACAGGACTCCATGAATTGGCATCATAATCACAAACTAAATATAAGACATGAGCCATGTACTCATATCTCTTAATTACTTTTCTGAGTAAGTATGATTTTATGCCAACGTGGTCATTCAGACCAAGAGTTTTGTAACTGTGTAAAAGTAGTTGCCGTCAACATTCTCAAAGTAACAAATCATTTGTAAAATCTCCATCCTGGATTTTTTATATACAACCTGCAAACTCAGGAATAAAAAAAAAAAATCATCATAGCACATTTTAAAATATTTGGCTAGAGCATTGCTTTCACTGTCTTCACCACATATCATTGAGATGTTCCAAATTGCTTATGTGTAGACCATTCTGTCTTCCCAACATAAAAGGGTTGACAATGACAAGCTGGTCAAATAGACCGCACCAATAATTTTATAATCTGCAGTACCATTAAGAAAACACTTGTATTTGATTTTGGGATGTATTGTCATGAGTGATGTGTTCATTTTGAAACAGTCATCCAAATAAATAAATAAATAAATAAAAAACAGAGAAAGTAATTCCTGTGGAAATTTTCTAGGCCTCTGCCCACATACAACAAGGTAGCTAAATTTGCTGCTGAACTACCGTACTCCTCTCATCATTGCTTAACACTAAGAAAACTGAACTGGTCTGAATTCCCCCATAATCTCCTCCTCTCTCAGATTCAGATAATTCATTCTATTCTATACCAGCCCACTTTCCGCCCCAGCATCACATCTATAATCTCTCCCTACACCCGGCTAGAACACTCTGGAGCTCTGAACAACATCTCCTGCCTATTCACAAACCCAAGATCAACATAGGAAAAAAAAAAAGTTTAAAGCTGTTACCCTGCTGAGAACTGGAATAAACTACCACTAGACATCCAACACATTAGACCCAAATCCCAATTCAGAAAGACAGTAAAAACTCACAAAGAAAAACAAACTATATCTGTGCTATCTCCCCCCTGACTGACCCATCTTTCTAAGGTATCCTATTCTCTGATCTTGCTACTACTTCAGTGAAACCCTACCTTTTTCCTAATCTGTCTTTATTACAACACTGCTACCCGCCTTTCCTACCTCTCTGCTTCTAACCTACACTCTTAAAAAATTCTTTCTGTACTTGACCATCTCTTCTCCTATTCACAGCCAGTCTAATTTGTTCTGGTTTGTAACTTTTCTGTAGTTAAATGACTATCTGTATTATTTCTTGTACTCTCCTTTGTACCGCCTCATGCTGAAATGTAGATTCTAATTGCCATGTATGTTAACTTGTTGTTGTTTATGTCTATGTGATATTTTGTATTATTATAAGTCAACTCAGTTTGAATATATTTACTGTGGAACTTTTCTCCCCGGGTCTCCACTGAAAAAGGGCTCTGTCCCAGTTGAACTAACCCGGTCAACAAATGTCAAACAAATAAATAAATAAATATTACCCTTACAATTCACAATATTACAAGCGCTACAGATGGCAACAAAATGTACCCATCTCTCATTCATTTTTCTAAGATGATCCTTCCTTTTTTTTCTAGTAATTGATTAATGTTAGAACCCCCCCCCCCCCGCCCCATAGATAAACCTAGGTATCATGGAAATGCATAGAATTATTAGTCAATGATTTGCTCACTTTTCTCTAATAATTTCTTCTGCTTTCATCACATTGTTATACTCGGGAACGAATGATTATCACATTCCTTTATTCCTACACTATTACTGTTAACTGAGATAGTCTAGCTAGACTTCAGATCCTCTTTTAACAGAATTCCAAGGAGAAAAGCTCCACAGTAGAAAAAGAAATGCAGCAGAAATTAACAAACTAATTGTGCAGAATACATGCACTGCAGAGGTGTAAGAAAATAGTAAGTTGTAGGGAAAAAAACACAATGCTTTGTAGAAGAAACGGTGTGGCAGTATTAAATTTATGTAGATTTATAACTGCTCAGACATTTAAAAATATTAGATTTTCCTGATCCATATATTATTTCTTATTACTAATTATAGCAAAATAATTTTTTACAGTTGACAGAAAAGGTGCTAGTGGTAATGTTATATTTAAATTTCACATCTGCAGAAGAAATTAAGTATATTTAATAATGGATGAAGACATATAGGGAGGAAGAAAGTATAAAAGAAGGAAAAAGAAGGAAATTATTAATACCTGCTGTATACACCACACAAACTTGCAGAAAAACAAGGGAACCAAGTCAGAGATCCACACCAATGTTTTCTATTGAGCACTTTCATTTCGAAAATAGAAACTTCATCAGAATACATACTATAAACCCAGCATCCCATTCATAGTCTTCCTTAATTAACAATGAATAAAAGCCCCACCTCCTTAAGGGTATATAGGACATACTAAAAGCATACAAAGACATAAATATATGTGTGTGTGTGTGTGTGTGTGTGTATATATATATATATATATATATATATATATATATATATATATATATATATATATATATATATATATATATATATATATATATATATATATATATATATATATATATATATGGTTCTAGGTTACAACATCGACAACCTAAATAACCGACAACAAATAAACCGACACCACAATGCCGACAACACACAAAATCGACAACTGAAAAAGCCGGAAATGTTATAGCAGCGCAGAGCATTTCCCTTCAATTACGCTACCACATTGAACTATTTCTCATCCGTTACCTACCACATGGTAGCATGCTTGCCTACTTTCAGATAGTACAATTTACATGACACGTATATACTTGTTATACTGAAGTGACACTCTAACTATATTATTGTAGTTATTTCGACATTCTTTGCTATCCAAATCCTTCATTGTCGATGAAGTCAGATTTCGGTATTTTCGTTCCACTGACATTTCTGTCGGTTATTTAGGTTGTCGATGTTGTAACCTAGAACCATATATATATATATATATATATATATATATATATATATATATATATATATATATATATATATATATATATGTAAAATACTTATTAAACAGTTGCACTTACAACAGATAAATATATGTAAAAACACAAGTGCTAATTATTAGATAAAAAAATCTATTTTGAGTCTAAGTATAGAGCTAATAGAGATGGCACTGTTCAGCCCTGGATACATAGCTGCATTAGCCCAAAGCTGCCGTCTCAACTCTTTTAGCTCTAAATAGTCATTTAGTGGCCCCCTCTCTTTCTCCTAAGGCCACTTGATCAATAATAATGAATCTAAAACCATGCCCCTCGTGTGATAAAATATGTGCTGCTAAAGCATTCTTCACATCTTTTTTGGAAATATCATAATAGTATTGATACACTCGGCTTCTCAGAGTATTTATGGTTTTCCCTATATAGAAACTTGGGCAGTCTGTACATAGGACTAAGTAGACAACAGCTTTACTACTGCAAGTAAATTTCCTGTATAATGTATGTCTGCCATAATTTGGGATTACTATTTCACTGGTTTCTAACATATACTTGCATTATAGGCAGTACCCACATGTTGACATACTTCCTTTTTGGCTTGTATGTTTAACCCTTTCAAGCACATTCTTAAAGCTGACATCTTTCTTGTAAACAATTCTTACAAATGCTCCCACAGTGTTTAAATATTCTTGATCTATACTAAATACATGCCAATTTTGGTTAATAATTTCCTTTAAAACTGAAAATTGCTTATAAGTCAACACTGCAGCTTTTTTAAATTCTGTTCCTTCACTGTCATTATTTCTTCCTTGAAAGTTGTAAGCTGTTCCTAAAAGGGGAAAAATGGCCATTATTTCTTTTATCTATTACTTCCTGAAATATTTTGGTCAGAAATATTTCAGGGTAACGTCTCCTAAGTAACATATCCTTTAGAAATTTAATTTATGCCACAGATTCATCTAGGTTAGTAATCATTATGGCTAGTCATACCCCCTGCCCCTTTACGAGTGACTTGTTTTGATAAAGGGGGTGCCAGCTTTTAAAGTACAGTAACGTATTTGAATAAGTGGGTTTTCTGTATATTGCCAAATTAAACTGACCATTTACTCTATGTTTACTGATAGTAATATCCAAAAAATTAACTACTTCTTCACCTATAGTGGTAGTGAATTCCAAAAAATCTGTGTTATCATTCATGCACACAAAATAAACTTTCCAGCTCTTCTCTAGTCCCTTTCCAAAAAATAATGATGTCATCAGGATAACATCCATAATATGATCAATTACAAGAAAAAAGGCAATACTTGATAAATTCAATCTCCCAGTGTGTGAGTACAATGTTGGCAAAAATGGGGACACATGCTGCCCCCATAGCTATCCCTCCACACTGTTTGAATAATTGTTCAAATGTAATAATGTTACTAAGGCTAATTCCATTAGTGTTCTGATGGTAAGTATCCGATCATGCCCTAGAGTGGTGTGCTGACAGCGATACATATAGAACCATTCAATATCTATATTGTGTGGTATAACAGAGAATAAATCTCTGATATCTATGGTGACAAAAATTAGATCTTCAATGTACATTTCATTAGAAATTTTACTAAGGAAATCCCAAGAGTCTTTAAGTATCCAAGAATGGTCCCTCAAAACATCTTTCAGCTGTAGGTCAATGAACTTGGCTATTGGAAAGGTCTTGGATGGCCTAGCATCCACCATATGCCTTAATGGATGATCAGTAAGGTCCTTGTGTATTTTTGGTACTCCAAAGATAGTTGGAATTCTAGTATTTTTCACTGTAAGAAAGTTATATTCTGTTAGGCTAATCTGGTCATTTAACACTAGTTCTTCAAGTACTACATCAACTTTCTTGTAAGCTATATTATTTTCATTCAAACTAATCTCACAATATGTATTGGTGTACAATAGTAAACATTTTGTTGTTATAATCATTCAAATTCATAACAACCAGGCCTCCGCCTTTATCAGGCTTCATAACTCTCAATTCACTGTTATTGCAGATTTTTTTTTTTTTACATTGTAATTTCATCTCTAGTCATGTTTGTTACATTTTGAAACCCATTATTTGTTTTCTGAAACATGGCTCTAATGTCATTCTCACACATTTTATTTTCAAAAATATGTACAACAGGGTGTAGTGTGGGGTTGAATACACTTTCTTGCCTTATGGCATATGTTTCCTGTAGACATTTGCCTGTTAGATTCCTTAAAATGAAAATCAAGGTTTAGTTTCCTAGTATACAACTTTAAATTTATCAAAACTTCATCTAGCGATGCATTTCTAGCAGCAACGCATGACAGCCCCTTTTCTAATAAATCAGCAACAGAATCATGCAGAAGGACATTGCTATAGTTGTATATTATAGCTGGTTTGGTCGGACCAAACAAAGACAACCATGGGTAAATCCAGCATTACCCACACCCAGAAGTGGGTTATTGCTATTATACAATGACATTATTTAAAAAATAATGGCATTGTATATTGCTGCCCGCTGTCTGGTGTTAGTTCTGATGTACTTACATCAGAGTGGGCAAAAGCAACGGAGAATGCAAGATCTCCGTTGCTTTTATGTTAAATGGGTTTAACATAAAAAAGCAACGGAGATCTGCTATGTTAAACTCTTTTAACATACGGACCCACGCTGGTTGGGCTGGCCAATCAGCGTGCACGTTTTAGAGGAGGCATTGTATAATTTAAAATCGCCACATCCGTTTCGTAAAATGACATAGGGTACAGTTAATGCATTTAGTCATTAAACATGACTAAAAATTCAGTTTTATATATTAAATTTAATTATATCTGTTTTATTAACTTTTATCTATTTATTTATATGTGTTGATTTTTCAGATTGAGACTAATTTTTAGTCATTTTTAATGTTGCCTTTCACCTTTAAATGTGTAATTGGTTTTGTATTTCAGCACATCAGCTGACCGATTGTTATAGCATTTAAATTACAGTTCTACATAGTTTCTTTGTCTGATGAAGCGATTGTGATAATCGTGAAAGCGCTAACTTTCTTTTTGTTAATAAATTCTGTTGGTGTAAGTTTGGTGCAATTTTTAATTTAATTTTCTACAGTTTTTTCGCACCTGTCTGTACCCTGAGCCGTTTTTTCTGTTGTATTGATATGTAGTTGCAGTAGGTTTTTGTGCGAGTGAATTTTTTGTTGGTGGAGATGTCATTTTTTTTGGTGTTCTAGTAAATGTATTTGCTGTGTTATTTCTCTAAGGTCAGGTACAGCTGAGTCCTGTGGCTTGACAGTAGAGACTGAATAGAGGAAGTCACTGTTCTAGAGGATTTAGTTATGACCAGTAGATTTTGTGTTTGTCTTGGTGGGTTGTAACTTTGTATGAGATTACTGACAGCAATGAGTATGCTCAAGCCATCTTTTCTAATATCTTAGGCTTACATCAGCAGAGAGTTAACTAGTCGTTCAGGGTAGTGAAATCAAGGAGTCCTAATTTTTCAATCTACACTGCTTCATTTGTGATATCAGTGCTGGAGATTTTCCTAATTACTCTGAATAGTTGACTTCACGGTTGGGTGGTGTCCGAAAGACATGCATAACTGGACTTGCCTTCGTTGAAGGTTGGACGTCGAGCTGGCACCTCGGCATTCATGAAAATCTACTGCCAATCATTAGAGGATTGGAGTTCCACTGTGGCAACCCCTAACTGGCAAAAGCCGAAAGACAAACAACAACTCTAAATAGTTGACTTCACAGAATAAGTTTCTAATCCTGAACTTGAGGACAGTTTTAAAATGTAATACATTGTTAGTATTACCTTTTTTTGCTAAAAGTTTTACTTTTTAATAGATCAGGTTTGATTGTCTGGAGTTGCAAACATCCAACATTTTACTATGACTGTACATCTACATTTAAATGAGCCTAACAGTACTTTTAATTACTGTACTAATTTATGTATCTCAGATGTCTCACTATGCCAAAAATTATGTCCATCACTTATATAACAGTGAAGAAAACCAACATTCTTAAATAATTCAGATGAAAATAAAATTAGACTCTCCTTAAATGCTAGTTCTGGTTGTACAACATGATAATTTGCTGACTATGCACAAAGTAACTTGAGTTTGATAGCAGTTCAGGCACCTGTTGGACATGGATTCAGTAAGGAGATCGATGACTAGGCTTAGCTGTTCACCTGTTTTCAGGGGGAGGGGGTGGGAAATGTCTACAGGCATGCTGTCCATAGTTCTATCTCTGGAGAAGATCAGTGTTCGCACGGTGGGTATTGTCTACAGGGGGGCAGATTAAATGACTATATCATACAGAGATACAAAAGTGCACCTCAAACACCTATTGCATGTCTTGGACATGTGCAGTGGAATTGTAGGGTTTAATGTAAGATGTGAGTGATGAATTCTACTCCTGGTTAGCCTCACTGTTTCGCCAGGAACCAGATGTCCTCTAGGGCACTTAGGGAATGAATATGTTCATTGGCTACAAGGAGGAAGAGGCTATGTATTCGGTGAGGGCACTGTGCTAAGAAAGATATAAATAGCACATGTATATGAAGACTCCATGGGTGTCCTCATAGCAGTACCTTTGAGTTGTAAATAACATTTATTTTTAACTTTGTCAGTTTTTAGCATATATATATATATATATATATATATATATATATATATATATATATAAAGTGAGTGTCAGCCTAATTAACACGTCATAGGTTGGTACTAGGCTATCGGCCCTAGGGCCTTTACAAGCCTAGCCATAACAATTCCCTGGATATTTCTTCCCACATTATTTAGTTCCCTGGACCCCTGTCTAGCAGGGTGACTGACGTGATCCCTGAGATGAATTTCCTTTTCTTTCATTATAATTCAAGTGGTTGCATTTGTGTTTGTGTGTGTCTTTCTGTATGTCTGTGTAGAGAGAGTGAGAGAGGAGTACATTTATAAATTTGTCCACCGCAGATGCACACTAAAATTTGTTAGCCTGGAAGAACTGAAGAGGGCACATTGCCGTGTCCATTAGATAAGAAATCTATGTGAAATCTATCAGTACCCATACTAATATATAACTAGTGCTGACCTTTGCAAGGAAAGGAGGTAGTTCATGAAAAACAGCCTGATCATGGAAGCCTGTCTTATGAATAATGCTTAATGTATGATTTATTGATACACTGACCACTCATCAAAGATATAATATTGAGTCCCTTACCCTTTCCTTATCTTCATCTTTTTCTTTCTCCTTTCAGACTCTCTGCATTTTTGCTGATTGGGAGCCTTTCCCATTGGTTGGACCCCTTTCAGAGGTCTTCTCCTAGTTAATACTGATATGATGCCATTTATCATTCTGTAGATCTTTATCAAGGATTTATGAATTGTGGGTATTTGTTTACCATGGTATAATCCCAACTACAGGGTTTATGCAGTAAAAGAACCTTTTTTTGGAAATGTATTTTTTTCATTGTAGTAAGTAGTTTATTTTATCATTTCTTTGTAGGTAAGACCTAGGGATTATGGTGACATGTATATTATTTACCTTAAGGTTAGGGAGAGTCCAATATTGCTCAGAGTGAGAGGTTGTGCAGGAAATGTAGGTGTTAAACATTTTAGTTCTGTGCATAGCATATGAATCAGCTCATTGGCTTGACTCATGTCAAAAGTCTTTATCACAGCATTCAAGGTATTATCGGTTCATCCATTACTGTAATGTCTCCTTCCAGAGAAGCAGTACCTGTCTGTTGTTTGCAATGTGGCTTCCTATCCTTAACAGATAACTGGCAGATGTGGCCACGTTCTTCAGATCAGAAAATGTTCATACTTCCTATATTTGGATGAATGATTTTTATCAGTATTCTTTGTTGCCTTTCAAAGACCTGTTTACAGGAGTCTCAACACTTCAAAAAACAAACTGATCCAAACAGAATGAACAGCAAATTGTGGAAGTAGCTGTTATATCTTTCAAGTCTTTTTGCAGATGGATGTTGCCCCTGCACCCTGTATAGGTCTGCATGAAGATGTGTATACACACACACACACACACACACACACACACACACACACACACACACACACACACACCTAATTTATATAACAACTCCATGATCACATTACAGTGGAAGAAAGGATAAAAAAAATGGAAGTGCACCACTATTTCACACAATCTAGCCCACTGTCATAAAGCAGACTGCAATATTACTTATAAATGTGTAAGTCAGCTCATCTCAGTGGTCAAAAAATCATAAACTGTCTTTATTATCATTGTTAGAACTGGTAAAATGTATTGTCAAATATCATTAGCTCAGATGTCATTAGATCAATTTTACCACAGCCTGTGATTTGATAAAGTGATCGATCACTTCCATTATTTATGCACACACACACCTCTATGATCACTGTACTTCACAAAAAACGGAACACCCGAAATTTTAGTTTTAGTCTTGTGGATAGCAGTTATGACCCTTGCATGTTTAACAGGCACCTAGAGTACTCATCTGAGGGCCTGTGTTACACACAGAGAATGCATGGCTTTAATTATTCCCATTTTCTTGAAATAACTGTAAAGCTTTCCAAATTTATTTTCCCTTACTTTTAAGCATGTGATTTATGGGTTTTGTGCATTATACCATCCATACCAACACTTTTTTCATCCAGTCCTGGATAGACACTATCTCAAACGTTACAAGAATTCCCACAGTCATTGACCTTGTGATCCTCGGTCATTTGCAGTTGAGGGCAGTGGCAGTTATCCAGCTCATTCTCATATTTGAACTTTACAACAGAACCTGAAAATCTCCTTTGGACCTTTTGGTACTAGTGTGTCATTTCTTGTGCACGTGGAACTTCTTTCTTCATTGATAAATGGGTGCCTTGAATATGTGATAAAAGCAGGGAGGGCATGCCATAGAGCCATCTTCTCCAGGAGATCCTGGTTCATAGCTCTCCATTTCTTAGCACAAAAATCTGGACAAAGCCAAAAACAATGGGGGAGAAAACTCAAAAAATAGGGACAAATTTTAAATATTGCTTTTATAAACTCTGAAAGTTGCTAAAATAAAAGGTCTTGTGTTACCATGCATTTTATGAGGGATGTTAAGTCTGAAACTCAAATGCCTGTCATTATTTAGTGAAATCAGTCCTCAACAACACAAAACAAATAAAACCATATTAGTTGTGTCAGAAGAAATGACAAGTTGGAGCACTTGAGCTTTAATGTTTTGTTTAGCTAAATTTTCATCTGAACATTGGTATAAAACTGAAAATGCATCACGGCTGTATCTGCAAAATACCTGCAACATCTTTAAAACACAGTGTAACTTTTGTAACTGGAAATGGATTAAAATGTGGAACTTCAATAACCGCTTTTCCTCCATCAAATGAATCGCTAAAGTGTTCCAGCTGTTCCGTTGTCTTAGCAGTATTAATGTTGTTCTGACTCACTACCTCCATCAAAGTCTTTTGCATATCATCAAAAAGCACAAATTGATCTTTCAAAGTTTTTTCTGTGCTTTCTGGAGTTGGATGTAAGGGTGATCGGATTTCTTTTTTTGGATGTCAGTGTTGTCCGTAAGATTGATGGTACTCTAGACAGTAATGTTTGCTACATGCTTTTAGTTGCCACCCCAAACATATTATACCCAATATCCCAAAATCTCAATTTTTATGTAGTCGTAGGATTTGTTCATCTGATGAAGCATTCATGTTACAGCAAAATGATTTAATTACTAGGTTTTGTGATAGAGGATATAATAAGTGTCATATTATTGAAAGTAGTCATTTGGTACAAAGTTATGATCTAAATGTTTAAAATATCAACATAGAGGTATCAGGGGTGAATGTGCCGTTAGGTTAATTACCAGTTATGGTCATCATACCTCTGTTTTTATGGATGTAATACAAAAACATTGGAACACTTTGTTTTCAGATGACAAGTTATGTGATATTTTGATACCATGATACCTCTTCTCATTTAGAAGAGGCAAAACATTGGGTGGCTTTTTTAATCATTATAAGAACAAAATTCACCACAGGAATCTACACCAAACTAGGATTAATGGGGGATATTGGTTGGCTGTGTTCCTTGTGGTCATTGTACTTTTAGTAGATATGTGTTGAAGAGTAAACAACTCACTAGTAAGAATACTCCCAAAGTTTATGATAGTCATATATTTGGTAACTGCAGTACAGATTGGATTATTTATTTATCCACATGTACATGTTCTGCCTTCTATGTGAGACAGACTTCATGTTCATTTAGAATGCGGATTTTGGAACATCTAAGTGACATTAGGAATAAACAAATATCAAATGCACTTTATAAACACACTATTAAACATCCCACTGCACTATTTATGTTTATCATTGATATTGAGGGATAGGAATAGTAAAGCTGGTTGGCATAACATACTAAATAAAAAGGAAAATAATTGGATCATTAGACGTGGAGGGTTATTCCCATCAGGTCTTAACGAACATTTGTAATTATCCAATCCAAGCAGGAATAGGCAGTACAGGTTAATATTTATTCAGTTGTATTCTTTGGCTCAGTATACACTGATAAAGGCTATTATGTCGAAACCGGTCTGTTTATTGTCATGATTTGTGGGCCTCACTCTTATGCGGTAATTAATTTGGGCTGCCTTAATAATAAATAAATAAATACATTTTGATTATTTTATCTCACAATTGGAGTGCTGGCTGATTTTGTTGGTTCATTGATTAAGTTAAGCAACTCATCTTCTGGAGTACAAACCATCGGAAACTATTAACATTAAATGTTTTCTCAGTGATCATACACTACCCATTTAGTATTTGTATTGTAAGGGTTAATACAACACTTTGTTTCAGTAACTTAAAATTGTTAATTGATGTTTTAATTTGATTGGATAAATGTTTTATTTGAATGTGGTGACACAAACAATATAAGTGAGATTTTAAATGGGAAAAATATTTTGAAGAAGTCAATTTACTTAATGAAAATGTCGAATAAAAAAGTTTTTGGTACATTAAAGTGCTCCAGCTTCTTGTTTCTTCTGACACAACTAATGTGGGTTTATTTGTTTTGGAGTTTTTATTACTACCATTCAGATTTATCTTCCAGGTTGCCTGTCTTGAAATCAGTACTCACTGATTTACCATAAAAAAAACTGAAAATCAAAAAGTTTATGAGAAACAGATCAAATATATGAGGCAAAAATGAGGAACAGATCAAATATATAAGGCAAAAATGTGGACATTCTGTGAAAAGCTGGACATTTGAGAGGTATCTCCTGGTTACAGCTATTTTTTGAATTCTGTGGGAGGGAGGCACTTTGTGTCCAGTGGACTTGGTCCCAGGCTTAATAATGAATAGAGTAAAGAAAAAAATACACCTAGGCCTTATGAAACTATTATTGTTATGATCGCCTTTTGTCCCATCCTGCTCACCTAGGCCTTAAGAAACCAATATTGTTCTGATACCCTTTCTGTCCAATGTGCATCCTCTGTAATATTTTTATAATCTGTGTGGAAAGGGATGCACATTTTCTCTCCTTTGATGAGAAATACTTTACAGTACAAAACTGCAGTCTGACCATAATCACATTCATTCCTTAGGAACCTGAAGTAATTATGAGCTTTTTTTCCCTTGTGAAGGCTTGTGAGTGTATGACACTGTTTTAGTTGTATAAATTCAGTTAGTTGCTTCTTTGTTTGACTGACAATCTTGCATATTAAGATTATTTTTAAAGGAAGTTAATGACTAACTTCTGAGTATAAGGCGAAGTTTATTCCATAATTTTGGAAGGTACTGTTTAATGTAGCTGACATATTTTTCCTTTCACTAGTATTAATTTTTAGTACTAGGTTCTCCAGTCCAGCATTTTCTTCTCTAGTGGTGTGTCCTAACCATAGACTTTGAAATACTGCTGTAACAGGCATTGCCTTATAAATTACGAAGAGGTCGCCTCTTAGTAACCATAAGAAACAAAGTATAACAACAGCTGCTTAAGCTTTTCTAAATAGTTCAAGTTTTCCATTTCTGTGGGTTTTCTAGTAAGGCATCTTGGTAGATTTTCAAGATGTCCTTCCAAATCACTTTTGCAGTATTCCTTGTGTAAGGGATCTCCTTACAAGAGTAATGCCTCAGAACTGTATCAAAAGTAGCAGCCCTAAAAGGAGCACCGGCTGCACCATAACTGCACTTAATAGAGGGGTGGGCAACTTGAGAAGTAGAACCCAACAGGGAAAGGGACAAAGCCTTCCGCTCAGAATCAGAAAGATCAGAAAGCACCTGAGAAACTTGAGAAAGGAGGGCTAAACATACCTGGTCATATGAATCTGGTAATTAATAGCCCTAAATGATAGGACGACAGCAGTATAAACCTTTTTGCCCAGCCCCTCCATGGCACTACCCTTATCTGAAGGAAGCAGCTTAGTAGAGATCAGCAGCTTGGAAGGTTTGTCAGAGGAGGCAAACACCTCAGAAGGATCAGGAGAAGGGCATTTATACAGAAATTTACAATCATCAGGCACCTTGTAAAATCTATCAGGTTTCTTAGGAGCTGGGGGCTGAGAATCAGGGGCTGCAGAAGTTGCTGAAAAGGCATCCAGGATAGTAGCCACAACCGGAGGAACAATAGAAGGCTTGGGAGATTCCATCTGAAGGAGCTCATAACACCTCTTCTAGATATCAGAAACCTTAGAACAATTCCACTTAAAGAATTCCATCATACTGGAAATAGTGTCCAGAGGGGTAGGGATCTGAGAAGAATAAGCTAATGACTCCTCTCCGAATTCTGATCTCATCAGAGGAATCCAGCTCCCTAGGTCTTTTAAAAGGAATGGAACACCAGGGAGGGGCAGGCACAGAGACCAGTTGAGGAGGCTGTAAAACCATTAAAGCATCAAACAACTTCTTCTTCTTTCAGATTTTCCCAGTTAGGGATCACCACAGCGGATCACCTGTCCGCTCATGATTGGCAGTGGAGTTTTACAGTGTCAAGTTGCCAACACCGGAGTAAAATCCTGCAGTTCTCACTGTGGATCCTTAACTGCAGGGGAAATATGCTTGGTTTTCTGTTTCTTTTTTCTGCAGGATGTTTGCATGAAACACCCTGGGAGAGTATGACTCTTGTTGACACTCAATAAGCATAGCAGGGATCTCTTCCCTCACTAAGATCTGCAGAATACTCCTCAGTCCCAAGGATATAATCAGCCAAGGTTCCCCCTCAGCATCTGGAGCAGATGTTTAGAAATCCTCCAAGTATGTGTGAGAAGTTGGATCCATTGCTGGCCTCTGATGGGGTTTTGGCAGAGGAATACGAAGCAATGACTGGACAATCCTTTGGGCTTTCACTAGCCTTGAGAGAGACATCCAGGGGAGGATGGATAGCAACTGTATCAGACATGAGGTTTTTGGCCTTTTTATTGGCCAATGGCTGACAGGAAGACTGAGCAAACAGCTTAAGGTGTTGGATTTTAAGGTTAATAGACAAGGAGGAAAGGGGACTACATAGGGTCTTGGGGACAAATGCTTGGCAGATAGAGCACTGCATATAGTCGTGGGAAGCACCCAGACAGAAAAGACATTGGTTGTAATGAACTTTATAGGGAATCTGCCTCCCACACTGGCAGTTACACTTTTTGGATGACATAAAACCAACAACACTAAAAATAAAAGAGAAATATAAGGCAGAATGCCAACAGGGCACTTATCTGAATAACAGCTCAGTAACCAGCACAGAAGAAAGGTGTTCAGACCGACATTCAGTGATGGTGTTCAGACTTGTGGCAAAGATGTTCTGAAGTGTGTGTGTCCATGCTTCACCTTTATGCCCTACACCTTGCACGGGGAGCATATGTGTGATGTATGGCACCTGTAGATACTAAAAGCTGTGGTATACTGTCCAGACGTTGGGCTATCCGTGGCAGGAGATCACTTAAGTAAGGAATAATGCAACAGTGAAGAGAAAAACATCTACTATTATGGTAAGATTATGTGCAACTGTATTTTCTTTCAAGTGGTTTATTCATAAACTACAAAATGCAGAATTTTATTGAAAACCATATAGGATCATTGAGGTATAAAATGATACAGTGACTTCTACAGAATGATTAGACTAGCTCTTTAGAATTAAATACACTACATAATATGATTTTCTAAACTTAGCACTTGTACATTGATCAAAGTTTAAACTCTTATCTGCTATTACCCCAAGATATTTAATGATTGTCAATTTTTTTATGTTTTGATCATTTATTTTGTAATCATTTACCAAGTCTCACAATGTTGCATTTATTAGCATTAGAAGTGAAACTATTTCTACTGCATCAGGTGTGTATTTTTTGTACACTGCTTTGGAGAACATAGGCATTTTTTATTAGGGTCATTAGGTTCCCTGTTTGCAGTCCTCATATTTGATTATCAATAACACATTCCACACTATTATATCTGAGAAGAATAGTCCAAAAAATAGTAGTTGTAGCATAGAGCTTTGTACAACACTATTTATAACCCCCATCAGAGTAGTTATTCCCCCACCCTGATTTGTCATGTACAGTTGCTTAACTAGTGTTTACCCATTTAACTGCATATGAATTGACATTTATTGCTGTTGACTTGCCATTTACTCTGCTATGTGGAAGTGTCAAAAGCTTTAGCAGAATCAGAATAAGCAGAGTGCTTTGCCAGCCCTTCTCCAAGTGCTGCGTATACCTCTTCAGAGAATGTTACAAGGTTCGGAAGGCAAACCCACAGTATTCCCTACCTAACAGAAGTGGGCCCTATCCCCATTTATTATGCTTGATAATTTCCTGTATATATCTCTCTCTGTGAGCTAACATAGAATAGTGGTCAGATTAATGGCTCTGATGTGACCCCTCACTGTTGCCACTTCAGCCTGTCACTATTGGTCAGGGATGTTTCAACTTGCTAATATTTTGTTTGACATGATTGATAGGGGGCTAATTAAATTTTCTTTGATTATGTTTAGGAAATTACCAGATGTGTTGTTTGATTCTGTGGAACATGAATTTTTTAATTTGACTTGTAAAAACAATTTTTTAGGTCTGAAGTTATATAAAAAGGATGCCTTCCCTTATCTCTGTAACATTCTTACATATTTCTTTCCTTATCATGAAGCCTGCACAAATGTTTTATGCATGAACATTCACAATATAATCTGTCTGGATGATCGCTTCATTGTATATATAAATATCACATTTATATTCATAATATTTTACTTTAGGTTTCTGATGTAATTAAATAATACCCCATTATTGTTTTCAGAAGTTAAGACCAAGCTGAATTTGCAATTAATGATGGAAAGATTTTATAGTTTCTGTACTTTATTTTTTTTTTTTTTTTTTTTTTTTTTTCAATAATAATTCTTTATTTTATTTTTTCCAAACAACTAATACAGTACTACCAACTACTTACAATATGTACATGAATGCTTCCAACAGTTACATAGAATCATTATACATACCTATACACTTCTAAAAAAAAATAATGAAGAAAAAAGAACTAGTAACCATATAAGACTTATCTCAATAAAATTCAACAGTTATTCAGTTTTTCCCAGCGAATAGTGGAATGGAACTTTAAGCTAATACAATGTTAAAGATTTGTTCCCATATTTTTGTATTGTTTACATTTTTCTTATGATCACTAATTAGAAATTTATGTGCTAGAATATGTTTGGTGGCTACTATCTTGAAATTTTGCCATGATGTCTGTAAAGGGTTCAACCAATTGGAAGCTATATATAACTTCATCAACAAAAAATATTGACTAGTATAATTCTTTGGGTTCTTTCCAAGTTGGGTGGTGGAATATGTAAAATCGTAAATTCCCAGGAGAGTGTGGAATGTTGATATCCCATTTTTGTAGTTGAAGTTTCAAGGAATTCCAGAGTTTGAAAATACATTTACAACTCCAAAACATATGTAGGAGGTCGGCTGTTTGATCTATACAATATGGGCATTTTGGTGAGTTCTTTGAGTTAAATTTTGTAGAAGGAGACGCCAGATAAATCTGGCGTTATTAAATATCATCAATTGGGTAAATAATAGCTTCTGAAGGGACACAGATTTTATGGTTAAGTGAATTGCTTTTAGTATTTTACTTTCTTCAATTGTCAACAATTTCTCTCTCCAGTATTTGGAAATTAATATTTGATTATTATATTTTATTTCTTTAATCAAACCATATGCTGCAGTTATATATTTACATTCCTGTGTAAGGGTTTGCCATAAGTTCAGACACATGTTTAAATCTTCTTCTTTAATTATGTCATTCCCTTTACTAAGGTAACTTATTGATAGGTCTTTTAATTGTCTTATTATAATTAGATACGATTTGGGGAGATTCAACTCTTCTAAAATATTGTGAATCGGGATACCTAAAAAAGGATATAAATCAAGTAGGGTTAAATTAATTATAAGTGGGAATTTCTTAAGGTCTGTCAGCTGGTTACCAATTTTCAGATTTGGATTTTTGTGAAATGGTTGAAGAATTATCATACTTTGCAAAAGATTTAATGAGTTAAAGAGATTTTGTACTGAAACTATATATGTTTTGATATGTTCCAACAAAGTACACTTTAAGAGTATTTTGTTTAAAAGGTAATGCCTTGCAGTTAATATCCAATTCCTTGACATGTTTATGATTAAGAACCAGCCATTTGGGAACCCATTCGAAGTTACACCCATCAAAGTTAATTATTCTTAAAAGTCTATTGGTGTTTATTATTAAATAATATGTTTCAAATTAGGTAGATCCAACCCTCCCTATTTTGGAGCCATCAATTTATCATACAATATCCTAACTTTTCTAGGTTCCCATAAAAATCTAGCTAGTTCTGTATGAAGCTGTTTGAAGAATTTTTTGGAGATTTGAACTTGTGATGCTCTAAAAATATATAGTAATCTAGGAAGTATATTCATTTTAATAATTGAAGTCTTCGCCATTATTGGTAATTTCAGATTATCCCATCTTTTCAAGTCAGATACTATCTGCTCCCAAATAACCTTAACATTATTGAGATAAAAATCTCTGTTGTCTGTTGAGAAAACCACTCCTAAGTATTTTATTTTTCTTCTGATTTTACCTGCCCTACTAATGGTAATAGTGAAAAGGTGTAGGTGTCTTTAATGGGAATATCTTAGTTTTTTAAATTTAATTTATAATTGGAAATTTTGCAAATTCTTCTACTGCCTTTAATATTTTATTAGTATCCTAAACAGGTGTTGTGCAATAAATACTCAAATCATCTGCAAAAGCAGCCATTGTGATCTATAGATCCTTGGAGCATTATGATAGATATTTTGTTTAATGTGCAAAATAGAGGTTCCAAATACAAATTGAATAACAAGGAGATAAAGGACAGCCTTGACGTGTACCATTTTTAATTTGAATTCTTTTGAAAGATTCCTGTTAATGACTAGATTTGTATAAGGATTGGTATATAATTTTTAAAGTTGAAGTGAATTTATGTTAAAACATGTTAAAATGTCAAATAAATATTCTAAGTTCACTCTGTCAAATGCTTTTGTGCATCAATTATAAGAAAGATTATGGTTTTATGGGTGGCATGAGAAATCATTGTATGCAGTGTTAATGTATTATCTATAGTTTGTCTGCTATTTATAAAACCGGCTTGTTCATCAGATATTATAGGGTTAATTACCATTTTCAACCTGTTAGCCAAAATCGATGTCATAATTTTCATATCTATGTTTAAAAGTGAGATGGGTCTATAATTATCCGGTTTTGTCGATCAGTATTTTCTTTTGGTATGAGAATAGTTTATGCATTAAAGTGTGGGTCAGTAATTTTATTGTTAATAATATAGTTAAAGACCACTGACAGTATTTTCCCCAGAATATCACTAAAAGTTTTATAAAATTCTGTAGTCAAACCATCCTGTCCGGAGCTTTGTATGGCTTCAATTTCTTGATAACATCAGTTATTTCCTCTGAAGAAATAGGTTTAATCAGGTTCATATGAAGCTCATCATTAATCTTTGGAAATATAATTTTCTGAAGAAAATCATTATTATTCTTATTTGGATTTACATCCTGTTGTTCACCATATAGTTCTGAAAATATTAGTTCAAAACCTTTATGATATCTATGTTTTATTGTTGAAGTATATTTCAGGGATTTGGGAAGGTGACTTGATTGATTAATAATTTTACCAGCATTTTCTGTTCATGGAATGATAATTTACTGTTTTGTAATAAAAAGTTTCTTCTGACAATTTAATAATGTTTACTATAATTTCTAATTAATTCCTGATCTAATAATTCAATTTTGATTCCAAGTCATGCATATCTTTCACTTGTAATTTCTTGTAGAAAGTAGCTTTTGGATAAACATTCCTCTAATTTGCACTTTGATAGTTGCCCATTCTATGTCTGATGGATGATTTAATAATTGATTAAAAACTCCTGAGCTTCTTTTAATACATCCTCTTTATGCAATAGATATGGATTTAATGTCCAATTATAACCCCTAGCATGCAATTTATGACAAGTATCTTTCTTAAAGGTTAATGTGATCCTGGAGTGATCCGACAAATAACGAGCTTGTATGTATATATAGGGATCAAAACACATTAGTGTATCTGATATTAAAAGAAATCGATCCTGGACCACATTTTATGACAGCAATAAAATGTGAAGTTATTTGGATTCATTTGGTCCTTATTATATTTAAATGGATCATAAAGTTTAAAATCTGCTTTAAGTTCCTGCAGTGCTATCACTGCCTGATTATTATAAGATCTATGGGGACTTGTTTTATCTAGTTTAGGTCTTGGTATGTATTCCAGTCACCTCCTATTATTATATAATAATTGTTATATTGGTTTAAAATAAAGTAAAGTGATGTTATGAAGGTTTGCTGATTGGTACATGGGGCATATATATTAAGAAGAATCACCGGTTTATCGTAAAATGTTGTTATAAAATTACATAACACCATCTTCCTTCTTTATCCATTTTAAAATCTAAAATTCTCTCTTGGAACTGAGTTTTGATGATTATTGCTACACCTGCACTATTAGTTGTCCCTTCGAAGCTATTACCCCTGATCCATTTTTATTTTTAATGGCAGTCCATTGATCATTAGCCAAGTGGGTTTCTTGTAACAATATAAATTGTGCTTTTGACTGAAGAAGTAAATGAAAAAATAGTTTCC
This sequence comes from Protopterus annectens, assembly GCF_019279795.1. Lineage (NCBI taxonomy): Eukaryota > Metazoa > Chordata > Ceratodontiformes > Protopteridae > Protopterus > Protopterus annectens. Next base: position 262,706,686 of record NC_056728.1, read on the forward strand.
TTTTTTTCAGATTCTGGAAACCTTTAACATTCCATGAGTCTATTATCCACATAAAAATACTTTTAAAATGTTAGTGTATATGTTGAATTTGAAACACGATACTAGATTCTGGTATAATATCAGATTTTGAAATATCTGGAAGCAAACTAAATGCCCCATCCCTAACCAGTGCCTATCCACTATTCTCCTGGACCAGGACAAACATAGGTTTTTAACACTGTTTATACTTCTATTGGTATACATCAATCCTAAATGACTATTATATAATAACACCCTAACAAGATATACAAAACCCATGATAACTACAACTAACCCTACAAAAACTAACCTACACATTCCCCATTAAACACTAGTACCTATCTACAGCTCTTGAACATATTAGTTAGTTAACACACTGTTATGTCTTACATACCAATTTCTTATTCTACCCTGTAATGATTTACATACATTATTAATTAAATAAATGGTTATATTATCCTAGAATAACTAACTGTCTTATCTAACTTTGCCTAGGTAAGTATAACATGTTAACAGCAGCATTGATAAAAACAACATCAGTAACATTTTTTTTTTCACCATTAATGTATTAATACTGTAAGAAATATATAGCTAACATAATGCACAGAATCTCTAGAACCACATAAAATATATATCCTTCCATTCCCTTAGGAATAGGAGAGTGAATTATACATGTTAACACATATAGATTATCATAGCATTAATAAGGAGAAAGTTTTTTTTTTTTGTAGTAACATAAACAATATAACAGTCATTTCAAAGGCAGAAAAGCAAAAATATCAATAGTATATAATTATAACTGCATTTCTATCTTCAGGCACACTATCTAGATCCAAAATAGAATAACTGTAGTAACTTTATATTGTTTCTAACATTGTAGTTAAATTACTCTATTTAACCATATATTACAGCCCAGTTTAAATCCTTACCTGAATAAGCTGACATTTCTTTATACAAAATAAAAGTCAAACCTCTCTAAAATAGTCCAGGAGCCTCTTGATTTTGAGTTAAGGGGACCCATTATGTGGACAGATTAAGTGCCACAACAAAAGCTGACCCTCTGGAGCATTTCTAGGACTTCCTGTTGACTCACAGACACACACAGTTCATCAAGGCTGCAGGAGTTCATGAAATCTTTAGATTTAAGCTGGACCTGTAAGAAAATACTGGTTAATGTTTAAACAGGGGCCTGGTGAGAAAAAGAAGCAAACAAAGGATTTTGAAGCCTTGAGGTATAGTAGCCATGGAATCCCAGAATCTGTATTGCTGTACACAGACTGAATGTTCCAGTTAAGCTTCTGAAGTTGAAGGATTTGTAGAAACAGAATATTTGGCTCCATCAAATGTAAAGATTAATGTACTTGGATACTTCATCTGGAATTTTATCTTTTCTTAGTTAGAATTATTTTATTTACATCCTGGTAATTCAGAATTTTGACATAAACCGGTCTAGGAATATTTGATGCTTGTGATTCCCTGAGAGCTCTGTGTGCTCTTTCTATGACTATTTGCTTAGCCAACAATATTTCCAGTATCTGTGTAATGGTAGGCATTAGATCATTATATTGAATATTTTCCGATTCCTCTAATAATTATGTTGTTTCTTCTGGATCTTGCCTCTAAATCCAGGATCTTGGTCTGCATAGTTTGAATGTCCAGGTCATGAATATCTGTTTTTTGTAAGAAATGTTATTCTGTCCTCATTATCAGATATTCTAGCCTCAGATTTATCTATTATGTCGAGAATTTGACTGCATGTGGCATTAAAAGCAAGTATCTGGTTTGAAAGTGCATTTAAAGATTCTTGTATGGGTAACAGTGCTGTTTTAATGTCCTCCATGTTAGCTAGCTGATCCGGTTGGTTTGTTCCTCCTGTTTTAAAAGATCTTGTGGTTTTACAGTTTTCTGTCTTTTAAATGTAGAGTCTTTCTCTGGTGACATCAGCATTGATAATTTAGTTTTAGTTGTTGTTGTGTCCATATTTTTGTCCAGTTTTGACATCTTGAAACAGAAATCAGATAGATCCTTTGTTTATAGCTCTATTCAGAGTCAGGCAGACAATCAGCTTTAATCCTGTGAAATTAATTAGTTTTTCCTTCGTTCTTTTGATTCTCAGTCGGAGTTTGGTTGTAGTAGAATAGTTATATCCATTAATGCAAAAACTTGTAGTATATCCTCAGGGTTACTTATTCTAGTAACTGGAGAGCTGTAGATGTACAGTGGGTTTCTGTACTTTATTTAATCTAGACTTGTTTTATGACTGACCAAATTTTTGAGAGCTAAGTAGTATCACATTTTCCTGTTGTATATCTTACTAACTTTGTGATTCTACTGCTGTTTTTAGTGATTTCTCCTTCTGTTTATGTATTACTAGTATGTGTTAATGTATTCAGAAATCAGTAAGTAAATAATATCACTGCTTTCACTAACAGTATCTCAAGCAGACTTATCTGGCTCATCAGAGATAACATCCCAGTCTGTTTTCATAAAATTGTTATTTATTGTATCACAGTTTTCACTGGTAAAGTCAAGGGAGGGTGATTTATTTACAATGTAAATTGTCCATTAGGTTAAATATGGTGGATTTGAGTTAACTACAGAGGTTATAACTCTCAGTTATGAAGTGCCCACTGGGCCCTGGATGATTTTCAAAACATGGCCTCCTGGACAAACATACACACTTTTTTGGCCCATACATAAATGCATCCTTTTTATTCACCTTTTTGGTTGTTTTAAATGTATAATTTAAAAAAATTAAAAAAATTGTTTTATTGCTTACTTGGTTAATAAAGCCGAATTTTGTGGGTATCTTGAAATTTTTTATAAATGAAATGAAACAAAATTTACTAACAGTAATAGCAAAGTTACAAATTTTAGAACATTTCTGTTGTAAAAGGACACTCGCACTTCTGCCAATGCAAGCCACTGGTGTCTGTACCCAAAATTGCTGCCATTTGATTATGTATACCTCAGATGTCTGTGATACAAATGGCCACAGCAACATACTTCAACTTGCTTTACAGAAATGCATAGTAGTCCTGCAAAACCAGACTAATCACTGATTAACATCATCCTAACAACAGAGGCAGTCATTCTTATTCACAGACAAACACCCTACCCAGCAGTTAAAGCCTTATTTTTGACTGCTCACATCTCTGAACATTTGACTGTGCTAAAAATAAGCAAAAACTAAGCACATGACAATGCATTTCAAGTTTGTTTCAGACCAACACACAGTAGTCCAAGTGTAGCAACTTATTTCAGATAAATACACATTAACTCTGCAAAGCCCAAGTGTTTAAATTGAGCAAACAACAAAAGGGTGGGTTACTTTCATCTAAAAGTATAGACTTTTGTGTCTACACTTCACTGATTATGATAAAAAGTAATACCTCTTATCTCCTAAGTGCAAGAAATAGGGAAAAACAAAATTAATGAGAGACAAATGCCGATACTCAAAGGCAGATTTCAAATATTGCTCTCATGCAATTAAACAGTTGCTAAAATAACATTTTTTCATTCACATGCATTTTCTAAAAAATACAAAGTCTGAAATTCAAATGTCTGTCATTATTTAGTGGCTGCAATCCTCAGTGGATTGCCAGATAACCACTGGTTGTATGAGGGACAAACCAAAAAATATGAATCAAAGACATTCTGTGAAATTAGGGACAGTTTCAAGTTTGTCACACAAACAGTAGCCAGAGAGTAAATATTCCAACTTATTTCACACAAATGCATACTAGTCCTATAAAGCCAGACTGTTTCAACTGAGCAAACAAGAGAGTAATTATTTTCATTTGCATAAAGTCCCCCACCCAACCCAGCAGTTATATCCACTTTGCTACTATGTCAGACATCTGATGTTTACTTTTTTTCAAAGAAACAATAATTGAAAATAATTGAGCAAATAGTAGCAGTCAGTTCTGTTTCACCCACGGATAACCCCAATAACCAGGTCATCAGTTTATAGCTACTTTATCCGCATACCCATCTCAGATATTTGTCTGTAGTAAAAATAATGAAACAATGTGTATTGTATTTACTGTAGTTGCTGTACTAATCTTTGTGAAGCTTTTTTCCCCACGTCTCTGCTGAAAATTGTATCCATGCCCTGTCAGACTTTCCCGGTAAACAAATATAAAATAAATAAATAAACAATAAAATATGGATAGCGCTATGGTGCAATGGGACAGAGCAGTGGTGCAACGGTTTGTGTGTCACCTCACAGCAAGAGGTTCTTCGTTTCGATTCTTGGCTGGGGTGCCTTCTGTGTGGAGTCTGCATGTCCTCCCTGCATTCATGTGGGTTTCCTCCCACATTACAAAGACATGCATCTGGAGCATTTCTCCCACAACCTCTGCTGAAAATTGGTTAATTCCAAGTTGGACTTCCCGGGTAAACAAATGTTAAATAAATTAAAAATAAATAAATATAACCTTCCTCATGCTACAGCAGTCTGCTGATGCTGTTACTGCTCTTTCACAATGTGAGTCAGACTGTGATTTAGGAATGCAATTAACAAAATACTGCGTTATTCTCTACCAAACACAATTATTTAAATATGTATTATTTCCTTTACAAGGAATAGTCCTGGAGGGAATTAAAATATTTATGGTTATCTTCTCCCACCTTCATTGTTAACAGTTACAATCATCTTCAAGGTTACCACAGTTCAAAGAAATAACTATTTCTCTCAAGCTGTGGTGACCGTTGAATTAAGAACAGTTCATGTAACTGCCATTCTAGGCAGTATATGGCATACTGTAAAAATGACATGGTGATAGTGATTGTAAGGTGTTGTAGGATGTCATCATTTTTTTAGGTTAAAATACACAATGCTTACAATGAACTATCTTTGAGCCATGAAGCTGAAAAAATGCACATAACTGATATTACAGTGAGCTTCACTAATTAATGGTCTGTCGAGGCCATAGCTCTCAACCTTTTTATAGGAGGAGGTTACTAGACTGTTAATCTGGAGGTCATTTCAAGCCTAGCCATTTCATCCCAATGTAATACCAATGATAAATAAGTAAAAAATACTGCACTAAGCTTGCAGGCTAGAAACGTACTGTAGACTGTTTATTCAATAAAACAACAAAGATACACACAAAGTAAGCGCTTTCACGACATCCAGTCGCTTCATCAGACCAGTCTGATGAAGCGTCTGGATGTCGTGAAAGTGCTACAGTAAACACATGGTGGTCAAAGTTAAGGTTACAGTGTACTTGTGATCCCAGATCCCTTACACTTGGTAGGTACATAGGATATTGTTCTTAATTTAATAGTGTGAAGGGACATTGTTTTTACTGAAAGGAAAGATAATGCATTTCTTTGCATTTAGTTTGAGACCATGACTAAGACACCAGTTGTTGGCCTGCATAAGACCCTCCTGAAGCATACTGATCTCATTTGGGGATTTGAAAGCTGCACCCAGTTTGTAGTTGTTCTCAAACTTGGTCAGTCACAGCCCCTTAATTTTTGCCTGAACTTCTGAGAAGTATATACCAAACAGTAGGGGGCCCACCACTGCCCATTGTAGCACTCCACTGGTGACAGGTCTGCTGGTTGATGTAGAGTTACCCACTTTGATAGTGTGTGACTGGTTTGTGAATCAGCTGGCAACCCATCTTACAACAAAGGGATTTACTTTTAGCTTGCTAAGTTTATTAGTAATGCCTGAGTGTGGGATTGCATCAAAGGCCTTGGCCAAGTCAAGGTACACTGTATGCACAGATGTGCCCTTGTCAATGGCCTTGGTCACATTTTTGAAGACATCCACCAGGTTTAACAGGCATGATCTTGAAGCCAAATTGGGACGGATCCAGGGTTTCAAGGTCGCCTATGTCTTTATTTATGAGGTCCATGATGATACGTTCCATGGCTGTACAGATAAGGCTGGTCAGACTTATGGGTCTATACTTCTCTGGGTCTGTTGCTAAGCCACCTTTGTGGAGGAGAATAACTGTTGCTGTTCTCCATTCCACAGGAACATAGCCTGTGGTTAGGCTGTGATTGAATAGGGTATTTAATGGTGACGCTACTTCATGTTTTAGTTTGTTTAGAAGACAGCCTGGGATGCCATCTCGCCCCATAGAGTCTGTGTTTTATGACTTAGACAAGACTTTACTGACCTACTCCTTGGATATGTAGGGTGAGGAGAAGTTGGGGGCAAGGTTTGTAATAAGTTTGGAGGGGATAAGGGAGTGAAGTTTTCACCAAATCTGTCCACTAGCAGGTTTGTGCTATCTGCAGGATCATTGTGTGTGATACTGTTAGTCACTAATTTGTCACATGCTTGGGTCCTACCTTTTATTATGTGGACATAGCTATAAACGGCTTTATGGTTATCCTTAGCTGTGATTGCTAAGTTTTTCTCAAAGTTACCCTTAGAGGATTTGACATGTTGTCTTATTTGCCTGTTGAGGCTGAGGAGGGTGCTTTTCCATTGTTGGGACCTCGCCTTACTTTTCTTAGGCAGCAACATTTTGTGTTTGTTGTAACGTTTGTTGATGTTGGATGTCTACCAGGACAGCTTGTTTTTACTTGGGGCTCTGGCTTTGATTCTCTGTGGAACAGCCATGTCTATGCAATTATACAAGTGATTTTACAGGGCTTTAGTGTAAGCTTTGGTGTAGTTACCACTTTCAGCTGGGGGTGAGGCATGGAATGCATTTATACCTTCCTCTAGGAGGGTATAGTTTGCCTTGGTGAAGTTTTTTCGTCTGACTTCACCCTTTATGAGTTCTGTTGTTACTGCCAGTTTGAAGGTGACTGATTTGTGGTCAGATTTAACTAATGAGGGTCCGACAGTTGCAGAGGTGCTTTGGTTGTCATGTTATTGAGGGCAAGGTCTAGTATGTTTGTTCTTCTTGTTGAGGTTTGAACAATTTGTTCCAGGACATTTGAGTTAACAAAGTGAAGGAGCTTTTGCACTAGTGAGTTAAGGCTAGAGTAGGTAGGTTTCCCAGCTGATGGTGGGATAACTGAAATCCAAAACAACAACGGCCAGCACACAAACAATCGGCTTCAAACTTCTTAATTTTCTTTCTTCTTCTTTATTATAATTCTTCCATATTATAAAATAAGCAGACTGTTTTTGGCAGACAACTGCCTTCTTCAGTGTTATTTCAAACCATTCAAAAGACAATCTTTAAATAACAATATAATTAATTGTGCTCCTCTCAGTGTCAGAAAGCAATTAAAGGACAGCATTAAGCCTCTGTGAAAAAAGCGCTCCTAATCTAACAATCCATGATTGCTCCTTTGTATTTAATATTTTATGCCAACCTAATTTGTTATTTTTCCCATAACCAATCCTATCTACAATTGAAATCCCCCATGATCAGAGTGTTTGGTAATATTTGGATTGAGAAAGAAAGAATGTGGTGAGTATGGGTCCGAAATAAACCAACAGTGAACCAAATAAAAAAAATGACTATCTGAACAAGACGGCTGATCTAAAAACTTTAATGAAAATAAAACACTCCAGTAAAATGAAATAAAATGGTAAGTGCTTTCACAAACTTAATTGCATCATCCGACCATTCAAAGCCACACAAAGATAAGCCATTTTTAATTACCTGCCACAGCTACAGCACATCACATCAAGCACTTACCGTTTTATTTCTTTTTACTAGAGTGTTTTATTCTCATTAAAGTTTTTACATCAGCCATGTTGGTTGGATAGTCCTTTTTTATGATTTAATATTTGGACTGACTCCAATTTGGTCAAGTAGGCCTCATGCACTTCATGATCCATGGAGTGGGTCTATAACTAGCTATAACTTGAATGGGAGTCTTGCCCACAGTAATCTAAATTTGGAGTACCTCCATGGTGTCGTCCCCCTATCTAACTAGTCAGGAGTCAATTTATCTCTAATATAGAGAGAAACATAGCCTCCTTTGGTTCTCACATGTTCGTTTTGTGGTCTGAAGGTCTGGAAGCCATTGCAACCTTGAACCAGGTTTCTTTGACTGCACAGACATCTACATTCTCCGTTGATAGGAGTGCTTCCAGGGTGTGCAGTTTTTGGTTTATGCTCCTATCGTTTAGCAGCATAACCCTTATTTTTTTATTATTGGCAATTTTCATGTTGGCAATTTTGTTTTTGAGGCCTTGCTTAAAACAGGCACTATGGGGGCGGCAAGAGCCTTTGCCAGCAGCTGAAAGTCTAGTGGTGCCAGGTGCAAACCATCTCTGGCAAAGCAGTGAGGTTTGTTGACCGTGTCATCCCAGGCTGACATAAACTGGATCCCCTTTGAATGACACCAAAAACTAAGCCAGTTATTGAAACTGATCATATTTTGTTTATACTTTTGCATCATTCTAGGTGAGTGTAATATGCTGCTCAAGGCTAGGGACATAACCTGCCTGAGACACCTACTCAGAGAGGTCAATCATGTCTCTGTTTATAGTCCAGTGAGGTATGTTTCAGGTTGTTCACTCCAACATGAACTATGACAGATGCATAATGTTAGTTGTTGATGAGAGACCTGAGTGTATGCGTGATCTGATGAATCCTGGCACCGGAAAGGCAGCTGACCAAGACTTTCTCCTTATCTAACCTGGTGATTGAGGCATTCACATGTCTCACTATGGAGTCTCCAATGACAAGAAAATTTGGTTTATGAGTGTTATGCCTTGAGGACATGGTAGGTGAGACACTGGTGTTGCTATGTGTATTGGGTGCTCTGGCAACTGTGTTAGTTGAGCAGTCATGTGTCTTGGAGGACTCTGGTGTTTTGGTAAGTTTTGTGAGAGAACCTCACCTTACGTTGATTTATGTGTTGGATGCATACTATGTGCATGAGTAGTGGTGGGTGAGTTGACAACCTCTTCAGTGTTACTGTTTTGAGTGCTAGAGAGCAGGGATTTCAGATTCTTGTTGTAGAAACATCTCTCGCACTCTGTACTAGAGTGAGTTATTAGTAGAGGGATGTCAGTGTACATGAGGCAGATGCTACACTGCATCAGGAGACCCAAGTCAACAAGGCTGGAAGGAGAAACAGGGGTAGTCCGACTGTCCATAATGCTAGGTTTGAAGAACTGTTATCACAAAGGGGGTGCTTTCAGAAATTATCTAGGAGGTGCTCTGTAGATGGGAATTTCTGATGGGGATTTTGGCTGGTGGTTTAGTAGGTCACAGCTCACTAGCAATACTTCTTAGACTGGAAATGTACAAGGATGAAGACTACACTAATGTACTACAGCTGTATCTAAGGGAAAAAGTGCCCGGCTATGGTGCACAAGTCTGCAACAGTGTGCAGTCCTGCATGATGTGCAAACAAGCAGAAACCCACTCAAATGCAGGGCTTAAATACCAGAAGCTAAAAACTTAAAAAAAAAAAAAAATGAAAAGAACCAATGAGGGTGCATACTCCAAACCCTAGACCAATCACCCTTCACCAGACAGGTTCCAATCAGCACCCTTCTCTCACTAGAGTGCAGAAGGATCCCTTCCAATCAAAGGTGGCTTGGAAAATGTGCTCAGAATACAACAGCCACTACAAACAGACCCAGATGCAGCAAACCTGTGTCTGGACTATACTACAGCTACTAGCTGCCCTAATTTAGGTGGGAAAATCTAAAAAATGTTTTAAACAGCAGTGAGACACTAAAAAATGTTTTAAACAACAGAAAAACAGAAAGGACACGCTAAAGAATGTTTTAAACAGCAAACCAATCAGTTATTTAAAACACTGTTTGGCAGGAAAATAGAACTAACAGAACAGATGCTTTGCAAATAGTGAAAAGTAGTAACAATTACTATTAAAACAGAGAAAACAGCAACAAAATACAATTTAACGGGCACAGTAAGGCACACAAATGCAGTACAAACAGTGCAGTTTAGTTTACAGTATTACAATAAAATACTTAATAATCAGAAACACAATAACTTATGTTTTTGGGAAGCTCATAAGCCTCTAGTCATCTAGTATCTCATCTCAGAGTTGTGGTTCGTAGCCCACCTCAGTTCAGCTTGGTTCAAACAAGCCACCAGAAATATGATCAGAAATAGGGACAAAGCAAATAATAATTGTGGAAACTGCCCCATATTAGGGAAACTTTTTAAATACTGGCACTTTTTACTTTAGCAACTTATAGAGAAAGATTTGAATTATCCGGACGGTGTCCCGGGCTGTGTCTTACATGAGCTCCAAGTAGAACTAAACCATCACTTAAAGACATTGTTCAATCTCAGCCTTACTACAGGATATGTACCAAAGGAATGGAGTACAGCAACAGTGGTCCCGCTCCACAAAGGTGGTGCCACAACAGACCCCGGAAACTATCGCCCTATAAGCCTGACCAGCCTGGTCTTCAAGGCTATGGAGTGCATCATCATGGAAATCATAAACAAGGACAGTGGGAATCTCCAGACACTGGATCCTACCCAATTTGGCTTTGTTAAGGGCAGATCTTGCCTCTTGAACCTAGTCAACTTCTTTGAAACTGTTACCAAAGCCACAGATGAAGGGAAGGTTGTCCACACAGCCTACCTGGACCTTGCAAAAGCCTTTGACACAATACTCCACTCGCGCATCATAAATAAGCTCACCAGCTTAAATATCAACCCCTATGTCACAAGATGGGTTGCAAACTGGCTTAGGGATAGAACCCACATGGTCAGAATTGCAGGTGCCATGTCAGACTCTAAACCAGTTACAAGTGGCGTCCCACAAAGCTCAGTCCTGGGACATCTATTGTTCGGTATATATTTCTCCGAGGTACAGGCTAACACGGGTGGACTATGGCTGACAAAGTTCGCAGGCGACTGCAAACTGGGTGCCATAATTGACTCTCCGGCTGACACGAGCATCCTCCAAAAGGGTCTCACAGAGATGGATAACTGGTGCCAGAGCCATGGCCTAAAGCTAAATGCCAAAAAGTGCATTGTCATCCCCTTTGGGAAAAACAAAGTGCCCACAAATTACCACATAGGTGGTAATCCATTAAGTATAGAAGAAGTAATTAGGGACCTGGGGACCCAAGTAGATAGTAATCTCTCCTTTGACAATCACATTGCCAAAGTAGTTAGAAAGACCTTCTATATAGCCCACCTTATCATGAAAGGGTTCACATCTAGATCAAGAGAGGTAGTTGTGCCCCTCTACTCATCACTTATCAGACCCATAATTGAATACAATGCCCCATTTGGGATGTACCTTACCCGACATCTGCAGCAACTGGAAAAACCCCAAAAGTACCTCACCAAGAGGATCAAGGGACTCAAACAGATGCCCTATGCACTTCGGCTAAAGAAACTCCAGCTCTACTCAGTTGCGTACCGCCTACTCAGAGGCAATCTGTGTCTGATGTATAAAGCCATGTCCAACCCAGAATTAATGGACATGCTCCACCTCAAGAAATCCAAATCCCTTAGAGCTACACACTCCAGGGACTTGAACCTCAGCACAGAAATAAACAGGACATGCTGGAGGGACAGATTCATATCCCAGAGGCTCCCCTCACTCTGGAACAAAATCCCAATCCATATTAGGCAGAGCCCCTCACTGACCCTATTCAAGATAAATCTTGACGAGTGGATGGGAGACCGTAAGTTTACCCCTGGGATCTCTTCTGTGTCCTTGCTAGACAGAGGTACAGTAAACTAACCTTAATATAGCTACCTTCTGTGACCTACTATACAGAGACACAGTCAATTAAACTAAAAGGGTGGCGAAAGCCAAACATACTCTGGCTAGGCTTATAAGTGCCCTAGGGCAGATAGCCTAGTATCAACCTATGAACCTATTATCATGTATTTTCTGAAGTAAAAGAAGTCTATAATTGTAATGTTTATTGGTATTTTAATGTATTTACTGCCTATAATCTATAACCTTTAAAAAAATCCAGTTTTAGAAGGGACCGTACAAACATCTGATCCCAAATTAGGGAGATATCTAAACATTAAGGGCAGTTTGGAGGTATGATCAGGATGTGTGAAGTATGCAGTGATATGCATATTGCTAGCCTTCTGCATGTTTGCCTGTGCAGCATCTTCATGGAATTAAATCTGACTATTAACTGACATTTTTAAAATCAGAGTTTACTAATGGTCTCACACCAGTCTTACCACTATCACCTTTCTTTCTTGTTTATGTTTCCTTTTTACCTCATCCCCTCACCCAGTGAATGTATTACAGGCTACACTACAAAAGACTGCATTTTCAGAAAACAGTATTATGGACCAGGACAGTACTGCAAAAGTGACCTTCTAACCCCAACCCCAACTTTTTGAGTCTTTAGTACCTGTGCCTACAATCTACTTATGATCCTGCCCAAACATTTATAAAGTACAATATTAGAAGAACATCTTCTGTAAACAACTAGCAAATATCCTTGTGGTTAGCATCTGAAATGGCGGCATCTAAGTAAAAATAATGCTCTGATCATCACTGAGAGGCCATTGCTGATATGTGATCCCTCACCAGACAATAAAACAAAACAAAAAAAAAACAATTGTTCTGTTCTCCCATTCCAAAATGGTGTAGTAGTTTCCCCACTAAAACAAGACCTTTTTCAGAAAATTGGCTATACAGCAGATATGCTAATGACTGGTGCCAAAGTCATGGCCTCAAGCTAAATGCAAAAAAATGTATCATCATACCATTTGGCAGAAACATGGCCCCTACTGATTACCAGATCAATGGCAAGCCCCTAAAAACACAACCTGTGGTGAGAGATCTGGGTACTCAGGTTGATAACAATCTCATATTCGACCATCATGTAGCGGAAGTGGTCAGAAAAGCCTTCTATTTGGTTCATCTCTTAAATAAAGGGATTGCATCCAGAAAAAAAGAGGTTATTACCTCTATACTCCTCCCTCATTAGGCTAATAACTGAGTATAATGCATCATTTGGTATGTACCTCTCCAAAACATCTGCACCAACTGGAAAGGCCACATAAGTACCTCATAAAGAGAATCCATGGCCTCCAACACCTGTCCTATGCAGACAGTCTCAAATCATTATCATTCTATTGGTATCATACAGATTGCTTAGAGGTGATCTGTGTCTTGCCTACAAGGCAATCTCAGACCCTGCCATACTAGAGATGCTCCATATCCATAATTTCTAACTCCTCACTCATTACCCGCTTGAAAGGCCTGAATCTAATATGCAACATCAACAAAACCTGCTGGAGAGACAAGTTTGTCTCCCAGAAGCTGCCTCATCTCTGGAATTGACTTCCCATACACATCAAACAGAATACCTCACTGACCTTCTTTAAATGCAACCTTGATGAGTGGATGGGAAACAAACTTTTTTCAGGGGTTCCACCTATGTCCCCCATTGACAGGGGCGACAAGTGCTGACTGAGGTTTATTTTTGGGGATAAACTCTTGGCTAGTCTTGTAAGGGCCCCAGGGCCATTAGCCTAGTAACATCCTATGATCCTATATATATATTCAAGGAAAGCAGTTCCAGAGGCAAAAATGGAGGAATGCTATATAGTAGCAGCCTTGTCCAGAGAAAACTGCACAATCACACAGACTTTTTCATCATATCACCTAGTAGCAACTTTATACAACTACTGCAATCTGTTCTTATATTCATATTTCTTAATACAGTGATGCAACCATCAAAAAATGTGTCACACAAATACAGGCAGAAGCTGAAAGATGTACAAGCCAGGATTTCCTTTGACATTGCACTCTGCTGCCTGGTTCCAGTTACAACTACTGTTCCCAAAAACATGTAAGATTGATTCCATGCATTGGTTGCTGAGATTAAGTCCTAGTGTGTCTGTGTGTATATATATATATATATATATATATATATATATATATATATATATATATATATGGGTCTACTTTGACCCATCAAATTTACACTGTTTCGTGAAAGTGCATGTCTCTGAAAATGCACTTCTGTGAAACTACAGTTCACTGTAGTTGTTGCTAAAGATCGCAGTACAGTGGGGATAAGGGAATATTCCCTTTTCCCCACTGTTGTGCGATCTCGGATTTGGTATATATTAGTAGTGGGGGTGTGGGGGCTGCAGGTGGACTTGCCCCTCTGCATAGGTCAGTTTAGTGTATTTTTTTTTTATTATTATTCGGTGAACTGTAGTTTCGCGAAACTGCATTTTCAGAGACATGCTCTTTCGCGAAATTGGACTAGTGAAATTTAGTTTCGCTAAAGTGTAAATTCGATGGGTCAAAGTAGTCAGTTATTTGTTCTGTTTTATGAAGTGAAATACTGCAGACAAGCAGGAACATTTTTTACTGATTTTTTTTTTTTTTTTTTTTGCCTTTTTTCATTGATGTGTGACTATAAAGTTAGGATATTTAAGATCAGGTGGTGTGCAAAAGTCCTTCACATGTGGGATGCAATGGGTGTGCCCCACCCCCTGCAGAAAATTATTTTCTCTTTGTTTTTCTTTAGTTTAGAATCTTACAAGATTTTGACACAGGTTTACTTAATGATTATACATTATTTTCTTTGTGTCTGGTGATATGATGGTTATTTATTTATTTTACATTTCTTAACCGGGGGTGTCTGACTGAGTCGAAAAGGCCATTTTCAGCAGAGGCCCGGGGAGAAAAGCTCCACATAGAAAAAATACAGATACATTTAGACATGATCAGTATACACACAAATTACAAAAGACATGTTTTTACAGTGGTATGCAGCACATCAACAGTTACAGTGGAGAGAACAAACAAAAAATATTTAAAAACAAAGGTACTTAATAGATTTGTGGTGTACAGCTGAAATTTGGAACATAGGAAGAATACATACATAGTACACAGGTACAGTACATACATTGTAGATTAGCCAGTGTTTGTGAGAATAGTTTTCAATCTTAATCAAATACTCTAGGTTTAGTATGTGTACCTTATCCGCTTTCACTAGCCTAGGGAGGGTTAAGTACGCATGCTGCCAAAGGTCCTTTTAAATATTGCTTACCACACTTAATTTCCTGAGGCTGTTTGGCTCAGTCAGACAATATGAGGGGCCATCCACTTCTACTGGCCTCATGTATGGAATAGGTAATGAAGTCATTCATCACAATTCAGGGACATTTGTCAGGCAATCTGTTCATGTTTGATGTGCTTGGAGGGATTAATATAGTTTTGTATCAATCTTCTGTCTGGTTTAGGATAAATAACTGAAGAAACTGTCAGGTCCAAATCTGATGGCAGAACACTGAAGAACAACTTTGTCAAAGGAAATATTTGACAAACATTTTAAATCCCTGAGTCCCCCAGGTCAATTACACAAAACCTACTACAGTACAGATAAAGTAAATATTTACTGTTGTCATGGTCTGTAACCAAAAGGGCTCTTTTTACTTCAATAATCCTTGAAGAACATTTTGCTGAAGTGCAGTCAAAGAATTGCTGTTGCCAGCAGTAACACTAATGAGCAGTCTTGTCCCTTTTCATCTACCTAGTCAGAACGTTTTCCTTCTATGACTCTTTGCTAACATTACAGACAGGTAATTATATTGAGACATTTGTTTTTTTATTGTATCTCAAACCAGCAGATCATTGCTTCATGATTTGGAAGGTATCACCCCTTCTTGCTCACATGCAACACCAATCAGGACTGCAATGGAGGCAGTATATTATCAGCTCAGTGCTTTACTTCTCACTGTTGAATAGGACAGCTGGTTTTGGGACACCCTTGGTACACCCCGTCTCATAGACTATCATGCTGTGAGACTTAATCACTAAACCCCAGCAGCATAAATGATCACTACTGCCATATCAGTGGTCTGACTTAAAAGTTCAGAATTAGATTTAAAGTCTAGACTTGCTGATTGTTCACAAAACATGAGAAATAATTTGATGACGGAAGGCTTGTTCGGTGTGGTACAGCATCTAGTCTTAGAATGGAAAGAAGAATGAGCGAGTTTCCGAACGAATGTTTTTGTAAGCAACATCTTCTTCTTTTGGCTTGGCCTGTTAGGGGTCACCACAGTGGAACAAAGGTCCACAGAACAATTGGCAGTGGAGTTTTATGGTGTTGAGTTGCCCATCCAGTGCCAAACCTTCCACAGGAGGCACACGCATGCACCTGGGGCCAACCTAGAGGGTCCAAGCCACCTAAAGCATGTCTTTTGGATGTGGGAGGAAAGCAGAACACCCAAAGGAACCCCATACAACTTTGCACAGAAGGCATCCCAGCCAAGAATTGAACCAGAAACCCTCTTGCTGTGAGGCATCACCACTAACCGTTGCTCCACCATGGTCACCTTTTGTAAGCAACATAAACTACATTGTTATGGCTCTGTAGGAAAATATGCCTTTTGAGAGAATGGTGTAAAATATTTCTTTGAATATGCACAGTTTGTTTAGCACCAATGTATGTGCATGCATGTATGGCTGCCAACATATGTGTATACCTGTGCCTCTTAACCTCATTAATGGAGCAGTCTGGATCCTTTAACTTCAAGCTGTGTGCATCTAGTTGAGTATTAACAAGAAAGAAAGAATACCAAGAAAGAAAGGAGTGCAGGTGATCTTCATTTTACTTTGCTTTTCTACAGTGATGGTTATTTTGTATTTGTGTTCCTTCATATTCACCCCTTTTTACAAATTGAAACTGTTGTATATTTAAATATATGTCTGTTTGCTGTATGTATGCAGTAGTCTAGTCAGTGGGGGATTTTTAACAGATTAGTATATCTCTAGATTAAGAAATATGCCTTGCTGATTAAATCACTTCAAGCATGCTTAAAATGATCAGAATGCAACCTTTTTTCAAAATACACTAATATAGGGCCCCATCCCAAACCTCTAGGAAAGCTGGAATTTTCTGCCCACTCACATTTTCCTACTACACAACATCAGTGGCCTCAAATACACTTTAGCATTAGAACTGAGTGAATATATTCCTTCGAAGTGACTGTTATATTATGTGAGGAGCCAAACAAATCAGGACATCTGAAACACTTTGAATATGACTTAGACTTGAATGATACTAAAAGAAAGAGACAGATAAATCCGAACATCTGGGTTACTTAGAAAAATGACATAGACTTCATATGAAACACGTCCAGTTGCATATCCTTTCACCCTGTTTGCATCCTCCAGATATCTGTGATGATTTAAAACCATTTTCTTGTACAGAACTGGGGTAAAGAGCAGGCTGCAACAAATGAATAAAGGTGTTACTGGCTGATATTGTGGAAAGGTTTGGATGACTGTGAAGTCTGGTTTGGCTAAGGCTAGCATTCCATCATTGTTGTGTATGAAACTAATTTCCTTGCCTTTATGGCTGTTGTCATGTTAGTTTCCTTAAAAAAATATAATGTTTTAATGAGGGAACCACTAGACCATTTTAGTATGGGAGAATGAAACACTTGTACATTGTTTTCTTGCCCTTTGTATCTATGTCTTGCAATACTTTTGGATGGTGAGGGTTAGGTTCATGGGTAGCTACTAAGCATGTCATCCAGGAGACCACTGAGGAGCCTAGCCCAATTTCCCTGTTGCTGTAGAGCACTCTGTCATTAAATGACTTGCTCAGAGTCACACAGTACTCAAATGGAGGCTAGTAGACTCAAACCCTTGACTACAGGAAGCAGCTTAACAGTTTTTAACCTTAATTCTCTATCAGTAATTACCCCTGAGTGCTGTTCAGTGCAGAGCTATAGTAAGCTCTTCTATTACCCAGTGCAGTTCCCTAACTGGTGCCCTTCAACTCTTATGTTGAGAAGCAAAAAAAAACAAAAAAACAAACAAAAAGCCCTCCACAGTCAAAAAGGTCTTCTCATTTAAATGGTAACAAACTCTTACTAGTAGTTTTCTACACTCATTGTACCACCCAAACTCACAAAGCACTTTAGAACCTCAGTCCTGATTGCAATTGCAGTATCAACATTCATTTCTCAATGCCAGTACTGCAATAAAGCCACATATTGGCAATTGCTGATTGCAGCCCCTAACACCTTGTGCCCTAGGGCAGCTACCGTCTTTTTCTCCACTTATGACTCTGGTTCAGAACAACAGTATTACTCTCAGCACTCTTTATTAGCTGCTGACATTTCAAATGTCGACCAGGATATCTGTGAGTTGTTTTCAAAAGGTGTTCATTTAATATTGGACTTTGTATGGCAGATTGCTTTCATTTATCTTCAGAGAGGTTTATTATTTAAGTTTTGGCACAGGCACTGTAGACTAAAAGGATAGGTTGGGGTTTTATAGTACTGTCCTGTTCCATGTCCAGTTCTTAGGATACTGTTTTCTGAAAATATTGTTCTTTGTGCAGTTTGTAATACATTCAGTGGGTCAGGGGGTGAGGGGATGAGGTATAAAGAAAACAGAAGCAAGAGGAAAAAGGGTGACAGTGGCAAGACTGGTGTGAAGCCATTAATATAATCTGATTTTTAAAAATGACAATTGATAGATTTCATTCAGTGAAGATGATGTACAGATTCACATGCTGAAAGCTTGCGATATGCACGCCACTTTATACATAAGCTATCCTGGCCATAACTCTCAACTGTCCTACATTTTTAGAGATGTCCCTAATTTTGGATCAAATGTTTCCACTGTCTGTCCTAAAACTGGAACTTTTTGAAAAAAAGATTATGGATTACTGACAGTAAATACTTAGACATCAAAAACTAGTGATAATCATTAAAGTTGTACACTTCTATTATTTCAAAAAATACATGCTAATTCAAATATTTTTACTGTCCAATTGCTAAAGTGAAAAATATCCCTAATATGAGACCTTCCACCAGTCATTATTATTATTTGCAGTGTCCTTTATTCTGGAGGTAGAAAGCTGAGAGCTGTTGTCTTGACAGGCCATTAGTCAGTGAAACTCACTGGAATATCAGTTACATGCATTTTTCAGCTTTGTAGAGCCAAACTTATACAATTTATGCATTTTATATTTTAACCTGCAGAAAACTGATGATGACACCCTACAACACCTTAGTGCTACCAGGCCAGTTTCACAATATGGCACATACCACTAAGAATTGCCATTTGTATGAACTGCCTTTAGATTTAGTGATTACCATAGCTTGGGAGAAATATTTCTTTTTCTGAACTGAGATGATAATATAGCTGATTGCAACATCCAACATGGTGAGAGGGGAGAAAGCAACCATAAATATTCTAATTCCTTCTATCCAGGACTCTTTCTTTTAGAAGAAATAATACATAGGTTCATAGGTTCATGGGTAGGTACTAAGCTATTAGCCCTAGGGCCTATATAAGCCTAGCCCAAAAGGTACCCTGGCTTTCGCCACCCAAGAAAATTATTTTCCTGTGCCCCTGTCGAACAGAGCCACAGAAGTGTTCCCTTGGGTGAATTTCCTATTTCTCATCCAATCATCAAGACTTTTCTTGAAGAGTCCTAATGAAGAGCTCTGTTTAACATAGATAGGTAGTCTGTTCCAGAGTATGGGAAGTCTCTGGGACAGGAATCTATCCCTCCAGCATGTTCTGTTTATTGTGGTGACAAGGTTTAGGTCCCTAGAGCGTGTAGCTTGGAGGGATTGGGATTTCTTTGCGTGGAGGATGTCCAACAGCTCTGGGTTTGACATAGCTTTGTATGTTAGGCAGAGATCGCCTCTGAGTAGGTGATATGCAACAGAGTAAAGCTGGAATTTTTTGAGACGGTCTGCGTAGGGCATTTGTTTGAGGCCAGTAATCCTCCTTGTGAGGTATATCTGTGGCCTTTCCAGTTGTTGTAGATGTCTTGTGAGGTACATGCCAAAAGGGGCATTGTACTCTATAATGGGTCTAATGAGTGATGAGTAGAGGGGAACAATGATCTCTTTTTTTCTGGATGAAAAACCTTTTGTGATGAGGTGAGCCACATAGAAGGATTTCCTGACCATTGTGGTGATTTGATTATCAAAGGAGAGATTACTGTCCACCTGTGTCCCAAGGTCTCGCATCACACTTTCGGCATTAAGTAGACTACCACTTATGTGGTAGTTCATGGGTACAGAGTTTTTACCAAAAGGGATGACAATACACTTTTTGGCATTGAACTTCAGGCCATGGCTTTGACACCAGGCATCTGTCTCAGTGAGGCCCTTTTGTAGGATGTCCACATCGTTAGGAGTTTTGATTATGGCTCCTAGCTTTCAGTCATCTGCAAACTTTGTTAGCCAAAGACCTTCTGTGTTAGCCTGTACATCAGAGAAGTAGATATCAAATAGGAGAGGACCCAGGACTGAACCCTGTGGTACTCCACTTGTCACTGGTCTAAAGTCGGACTTGGAGTCTGCTACTTTCACAGTGTGGGTTCTGTCCGTGAGCCAGTTGGCAGTCTATCTTGTGACATAGGAATTTATACCTAGTTTAGTGAGCTTATCTGTAATTCCAGAGTGGGAGATGGTGTTGAAAGCCTTGGCGAGATCTAGATAAGCAGTGTGAACCATCTTACCCTCATCTACGGCTTTGGTGACTGCTTCAAAGAAGTCAATCATGTTTATGAGACATGATCTGCCTTTTACAAACCTGAACTGGGTAGGGTCCAGAGTTTGGAGATTACCAATGTCTTTGTTTATGAGTTCCATGATGATACGTTCCATGGCCTTGCAGACCAGGCTCATCAGACTAATGGGGTGGTAGATCCCAGGGTCCGTTGTGGCTCCCCCTTTGTGGAGTGGGATAACCGTTTCAGTGCACCATTCAGAGGGCACAAAGCCTGAGGTGAGGTTATGACTGAACATGGTACTTAGGTAGGGTGCCATTTAATTCTGTAGTTCGTGTAGAACGCAGCCTGGGATATTGTCAGGTCCCATGGATGCTGTGTTCTTGGCTTTGGAGAGTGTGTTTTTTACCTGTGCAGCCATGATTACAGGAACTTTGCATTCTTCCAGTATAGAGATGAGCCCTCTAGGGGGTGGGGGGTGGGGGGGGGGTAAAGTTAGCACTAAAATTACTTGCCAGGATGTTGGCAATATCAGTTGGTTCTGCATATTTAGTGCCATATTGCTGTAACTCAGAGCAGATCTGAGTGTTGCCATTGAGATTCTTAACATAGCTATAGAATGCTTTGAGGTTGTCTTTAGAGTCAGTGGCAATTTTGTTTTCGTAACTAGCTTTTATCAAGAAATGAGGAGTGGGAATCCTGGGGCATGGTGGGGTGGTCTGTAGCAAGCTACAGTTTGGATTGCAGTCTTGCCCAGAATTAGTTGCACTTGGATAATTTCGGATGCATTATGCTGTGCAACTAGCCTGGAGGTGTGGATATCCTTAATGAATATGGACACGCCTCCACCTTTAGTGCTTCGTTCCGGGTTAGGTGGCCGAAAGGTGTGGTATGAATTATAGCCTGATAACGCAGGGGTGCTCTCTGAAGCTTTGTACCAGGTCTCTGTCACTGCACAGATGTCGATGTTCTCCATTTTAAGGAGTGCCTCGAGTGAATGCATTTTGAGGTTTAGACTTCTAGCATTGAGTAGCATTACCCTCAGATTTTGCTTGCTTGTACCTGTTACGGTGGTGAATTTGTCATTTGAACCTTGTCTAAAAAAGGCACTATAGAAGTGGCAAGAGCCTTTGCCAGTATCCGGAATCCCAAGGGTGACAGGTGCAGGCCATCTCTGGCAAAGCATCGTGGTCTGTCGATCATGTCGTCCCAGGCAGACAAATACTTCTGTTTGGTGTGTAATACTGCAGTATTGTTCTAATTGCTTTTTTGATCCACAGTCAGATTCATATTTTGAAAGAACACCAGCAGTTCTGTTTGGTGTGTAATACTGCAATATTTTTCAAATTGCTTTTTTGAGTCACATTCAAACTCGTATTTTGTAGGAACAGCAGCAGACAGCTGTATAGTGAGATAAGATTTTTTTTTAATCCTTGTAGGCAACCAAATATGGACAATCAGTGGATAGTTAGGTTGGGAGATAAGAGCATCTGCAGCTATGTGCTTCTTTGAACCACAGTCAAATTACAACATGGCTCAGTTATATTTTATCTGTTTTTTTACTAAAGTCAGAGATCTAAGTTGGTTACACAGATAAAGTAGCTATGACTGCTGGCCTGGGTATGTTGGTTCAACTTGACTTGCTGCTATTGTCTACTCACTTGTTCTGGCTGGCTTTGCAAGACTTAAGTTGTCTGAGTGAAGCAAGTTGGAAAGGAGTGCTTTTATGAGAGGGTAGAATACTGTTCTGGTGAAACCAAGTTGAAGCGTACTATATGGCCATTATTTTTATTACAATCAAATGAATTGAGGTATAAACAATTAGTGGCTGCAACTGCTGGATGGCTTTGGAGCAAGCTGTGAATAAAAAACCTTACTCTCTCATCATTTGCTCAGTTTAAACAATCTGGCTTTACATGATTAGTATGTATTTATGTGTGAAATATGTTGGAGTACTTGGCCTGCTATGAATTTGTATGAAACAGACGAAATGTGTACATAGACACCAATGGTGTTATAATTGCTTGGTAAGAGTGTAGAGGGCTATGTGTAGATGGGAATAACTAATCCTGCTGGCATGATCAAGGTAAACAGTTATTAGTCTGGCTTTGAAGGACTAATGTACATTTGTGTAATGCATGTTGGAATATTTTACTGTGGCCATATTTTTAATCACATTTGGACATTTGAGCTGTGCACAGTCAAGTAGCTGTTATTGCTTGCTATGGACATTGATTAATTAAATTGGTAGCACACTGAGCTGTCCTTTTTTTGGTTGAAATGCGCTAAAAGTGGTGTTTTTGGTATTATGTAGTAAATGTTGTTTCACTTTTTGCTGGAAAAGGTGTTCCAAGACTACTGAAATTTAAAAAAAAAACACGCAAATGTTGCTTTATTAAACAGCAAATACAGTTTACAACAATCAAATAGATAAGTATTCATGTAAAGCAATCAAGAAGGTGAATCCAAAAGAACATGTAGGTTTATGTGTGGTACACAAAATGTATGTATGTGGAAGGCTACATGGTTTAAAGACTGCCCAGGGTCCAAAGTACACTTAATCAAACGCTAATAAGAAGGCAAGGAACAAAAAGCTACAGGTGTTATACGTGTGGCCACTCTGAGTTATTTTTTTTTTAAGTAAAGAAACATTTTTTTAACCTATATAAGTAAATAAATAAATAAACTACTCCTAGCTGCAGTTCACTGGCCCATGCTGTGCATGTGCAAATGGTAGATACACTGCAAGTATAAGTAGGTAAAACTGATGCTGTCATTTAACTACCTTATTTTTATACTAAACAAAAATACTTTTTTTTAGAAATTATGTACAGCACAAGCTAACTAAAATTAATTACTGGTGTTGAATAACAGAAGTTATGCTAAGGACTCCGCTGCCTTACAAGAGGGCTTGTCCCAAGCAAATAACTGGTGTCATAGTTATAGACTAAAACTAAAGACCAAAAAGTACATTATTATGTCCTTTGTAAAATTGACTATCCCTGGAAATTATCACATTTGCAATATGTCTCTAAGAGTATACCCAGTAGTCAGGGATTTGGGCACTTATGTTGACAGTGACCTAGATTTCAGCCAGCACATGGCCACTGTTGTGAGGAAGTCCTTCTACAGTGCACTGCTTATAAATAAAGGGATAGTGTCTAGTTCCAGAGAGGTCATTGTTCCACTTTACTCAGCTCTGATTATACTCATTATAAAGTATGATGCCTTCTTTGGTATGTACCTGTCTAGGCACTTATAACTATTGGAGAATTCCCAGAGATTCCTTATAAAAAGAATAGTGGGCCTAAGACACGTGACACATAACCTACATGGACTGCCTCAAAGTGATGTCACTATACTCAGAGTCATACAGACTACTAAGAAGCAACCTATGCCTGACTTATAAAGTACCCACAAACACTGCAGTAATGGACCTACTGTACATCCACAAGTCCACAGACCTCAACCTCTTCTGCATCATAAACAGAACAGTCTGGATGATGAATATGTATCCCAGAGGATATCATGACTATAGAATAGACTCCTCATATATGTAAAAGAAAAACATTTCCATTATCCTGCTATATGTTATTTGGAACCAGTGGATGAGAATTAGGAAATTTACCCCAGGACTGACACCAATCCTCCTAATGGACAGAGGCAGTGATTAAATGTCATTCCTTATAGTAGGGACCCCCTAATATACTTAAGGTGAGACCCACATGAAATAATCCAGTACACTTGAGGAGTATTTACATGTAGCTATGGCAATGATAGTTTAACACCTGTGGCATGACCCAGCTGAGTGACTAAAGAGAAGTGTGGCTAGGCTTAAAATGCCCCATCAGGGACAATAGCCTAGTACTCACCTGTTGCATTGCTGACAGTGAGTGGCTGGTGAATAAATATTTTAGATGTGTCAGTATAATATCTAAAATATTGAAATGCATCCACAGCTGTATTTTGACAGTTTTTTTCCTGTTTATTTTGAGTGTCATAGTTGTAACATAATCGTTAAACATTTGTGACTTTTTAGTGATCTTTATGTCCTGGGATGTAGTGAGGAAATCCATAAGACATGACTTGCTTGGTATCTCAGGTGCCATTTTTGAATGTTTTTCCCAGACTACCAAGTTTTTATGTACTTTGTGCATGGGATAGCTCCTTTTTCATTTTTAGAGTCTTTTGACACATTAAATTGTTTCCTGTCCATATCACCCCCTTTCCTTTATTCCTTCCTCTTTTATATGCTTCTGAACATATTATTATCTGTGGTTTTAAAATCTCAAATATGGTTGTTGATGTAGTGATACTGAAATAAAGTGCAATTTGCTAGTCATACCTGATGCATAATTTTAAAATCATTCTCTTTATGAGATCTGTATCTTGCTTAGATTTCACTCAGTCATGTAGTTGAGTACCTGATGCCTTTTTTAATTCATGTTTACAAACGGTGTCCATTAGTGACTGTTGCCCCATAAACACTACACGGTCTTCCCAAAATAGAAATGGTGGCCCTCAATTGGTTATAAGAAGACCATTTCCCAATAACAAAACTCATCAATTAAACAGCCACCTCCTAAAACATAGAATGGCCTAATTTATATACCCTACAAGAACCTACACTAACACTGTCATTTTTCACCAGCTTCCTTTCTCAGATTCAGGAAACTTATTTTCCTTCTACTAAAAGGAGACTCAGAGTTCTGATGGTGCCCTGACTAAATAATGATATTAAAAAAAAGAAGAAAACGAGTGACTTCTGGAAAGCCTGGAAACAGGATCCCCTAATATGAACCTAACAAGAATTCCTTAAACGTAGAAAATCAACAAGGTAACCAGTAGTAGTGTCAATTCACAATACTAAAGGGAAAGGTAAAATACCTTATCTACCCAGTCAATGGAATTCTGGAGGAGGATAAAAAATCTCACAAGGCATATGCTAGCACCCCATTCTTTCCCAAATAACCAATGACATATTAAATGCACACTCTTTTCCAACAATTACAAACTTTTCCTTCTAGTATCCATAAAATAGATCACCGAGTCTTTTCCAAGCAACCATAAACCAGGCTCTACTCAGCATCCTATACAGCTGTACCCTTTAGCTGATTATGCTGATGCCTTTTATTTCTCCTCAATATCAGCCAATGAAACCAGAGCCCTCCTCTGGAAACTAAGACCTGCAGGTACTAAATTCACTAAACTCTATCCAAGCTTTCTTAAGCTTGCAGCAGAGAAAATAACAAACCCCCTCATATACATGTTTAATCTATCACTGACAACAGCCCTCATATACATGTTTAATCTGTCACTGACAACAGCTCTCATATACATGTTTAATCTGTCACTGACAACAGCCCTCATATACATGTTTAATCTATCACTGACAACAGTCCTCATATACATGTTTAATCTATCACTGACAACAACCCTCATATACATGTTTAATCTATCACTGACAACAGCCCTCATATACATGTTTAATCTATCACTGACAACAGCCCTCATATACATGTTTAATCTATCACTGACAACAGCCCTCATATACATCTTTAATCTATCAGTGACAACAACCCTCATATACATCTTTAATCTATCAGTGACAACAGCCCTCATATACATGATTAATCTATCACTGACAACAGCCCTCATATACATGTTTAATCTATCACTGACAACAGCCCTCATATACATGTTTAATCTATCACTGACAACAACCCTCATATACATGTTTAATCTATCAGTGACAACAGCCCTCATATACATGTTTAATCTGTCACTGACAACAGCTCTCATATACATGTTTAACCTATCACTGACAACAACCCTCATATACATGTTTAATCTGTCACTGACAACAGCCCTCATATACATGTTTACTCTATCACTGACAATAACCCTCATATACATGTTTAATCTATCACTGACAACAGCCCTCATATACATGTTTAATCTATCACTGACAACAGCCCTCATATACATGTTTAATCTATCACTGACAACAACCCTCATATACATGTTTAATCTATCACTGACAACAACCCTCATATACATGTTTAATCTGTCACTGACAACAGCCCTCATATACATGTTTAATCTATCACTGACAACAGCTTTCATATACATGTTTAATCTATCACTGACAACAGCCCTCTTATACATGATTAATCTATCACTGACAACAGCCCTCATATACATGTTTAATCTATCACTGACAACAGCCCTCATATACATGTTTAATCTGTCACTGACAACAGCCCTCATATACATGTTTAATCTATCACTGATAACAGCCCTCATATACATGTTTAATCTATCACTGACAACAGCTCTCATATACATGTTTAATCTGTCACTGACAACAGCCCTCATATACATGTTTAATCTATCACTGATAACAGCCCTCATATACATGTTTAATCTGTCACTGACAACATGTTTAATCTATCACTGACAACAGGTAATGCCCAACCTGCCTTTAAACATGCTGTCGTAATTCCTTTTGCTAAAGTTTAATCATCTTCACAAATCAAAGATTGTAGACCCATTTCTAATCTGTGGCCTTTATGAAAAATGTTTGAAAAACTAGTATAAAACAACCCTTTAAACACAACAGCATGGTTGCAGAAACTCCTTCAGCACCATGACAGCCTTACTGTCAGTCACTGATAATATTACTGCCAACATAAATGATGGGCTTACTTCAGCAGAAGTATTTATTGACCTAACGACAGCATTTGAGACAGTAGAGTGCAACTGTCTTCTACAAAATGTTAGGAAACTAAATTTTGGTGTCAATGTAATAACGTTTTTCAAATTATCTAAAAGACAGAACACTCAGTACTGGTGGTCCCAAAGGCTCTATATTAGGCCCTTTATTATTGTCACTTTTTATGAATGACATCTCTCTAGACCTGCCAAAACAAAATATTGTAATGTGTACAGATGACATTGTTATCCTTCATGTCAACAAAACACACCAGCCTCTCCAGGCTAATCTACAATTATAATGTTCTGCTCTCTGTAGATCCATCCATCCATCCATCCATCCTCAACCCCTTTTCCCATTTTGTACATGGGGTCAGGGTGTCACTTCAACAGTGACAATCATCTCAAACCAAGGTTTACACCCCTGGGTGGATAGCCCTGATGGCATCACACAAACAGACTTCTACTTGACTGGTGTAAAGCCAATGTTATGGCATAGAAGCTCTCTTCTCTACCAATGTTAATTCTTAGAGACATAAAGGACAATACAATTCCTAATGTGAAAGAACAAAAATACTTGGGCCTAACATTCAGCCCACTCTTTAAATTCACCAGCAGCGCAGACAACATCACTTCAAAATCTCTAGCAGAGTTAAAATAGTGTTATCGTATCTCTCACCTCCTCTCCCCTACCTGATAAAAATCAATAACCAAAAATGTCCTAATTCCAAAATGTGAATGTACTTCTCCACTGCTTAGCATGCAGTCAGTCTATACCTGTCATGTACCACAAACCACAGAATTAAAAATAAGTAGATATGCACTCTTAGCAGACCAATACATACAACTCTGAAATGTACTATGCACTTTCCACTGGCTCCCAATAGCTAATAGCTCCACTTTCTTACTAGGTTCCTTTGTATTCAAGATACTTCATATAGGGTACTGCCCACCATTTAAAAGAAAATGCCCTATTAGAGATCAAACTGCTCACTTAGTAGTAGCCACAACATTCTCATACTTGCCAGGCCTGGATTCAAACAGGCAGTAGGAGAAAAAAAAACATTTCTAGGTTTGGGCTCCCACTTTGGAACCACCTCCCAGATCATGTAAAGAATACTTACCCATTAGAAAGTTTAAAAATATATTGAAAGAATTCCTTCATGAGGATGCCAAATGCACATTCCTCAGTGATTCTAGCTAGTGATATTACCTCAAACATCTATTGAACAGTGACTAGTTAACTGTATATATTTACCACTCTTTACATAGTATGTATTTGTTATACCTTCTTGCACATACTGTATATATACCTCTTATGCAACTATATGTAATAATAATGATGTAACTATTTCCACTGTCTTACTCAGTACCTGTTAATGATGCAGAGTTTCTGGGCAGATTTTGTCATCTTCTTGGGCATACTTTTATGACATTTTTCTCCTGGGTCATGACTGAAAAGGGTCAGTTAACCACCTCAGTTCCTAGTAAACAAATTGTAAAATAAAATAAAGTGCGTCTGTGGGCTGTATCTGTGCAGGAGACCAAAGTGTAAATGCGTCAATCACCCTGTTTTTTTTTTGCTTGAGATTTGAATTTTGTTTTAAATAATTTCACACTGAATACATAAATCATTTCTTGTGATCTATAATTTACCTTTAGAGAATGTATTACTATCGTCCCTAACCTTTGCTGAAAGAATTTGTGAGCCTCAGACTATTATAAAGAACTATTCCTGCACTGTTGGCACCTTTTTTAAACACCACCCCAAAAGTCCTTTCAAAGGTAACATTGCAATTTGCCATTCAGGCTTATCCCTGTTTTACTGAAAGCATTGATCTAGGACATAAAGAATGTCACACACACACACACACACACACACACACACACACACACACACACACACACACACACACACACACACGCACACGCACACGCACGCACGCACATGCACACACACACACACACACACACACACACACACACACACACACACACACACACACACACACACACACACACACACACACACCATTCAAGCTTCTTCCTGTTTTCTAGAATATGCTGATGTAGGTAAAAACTGCTATACACACAGACACAAACTTAAATAACTTTCTGTTTTAGATGGCAAACCACCACTAATTTTTTTAGTCCCTTTGTTATCAAGGCAGACCATGGAAATTTACCTAAAATATTGTTTTTCTTCTGAATATATTTGCCAACATAGTGTAAGGTCCTATAAGTGATACGACATACATAGTAGTTCTCTTCTAGATCAAAGTACATGGGAATAGAGTTAGCGCTATTTCTTGAAATGCCTTTATTTCCCAAGTGCTGCATCTAGACATTATTCTCATAGTTCTTAAAGCTAGAGCTATGGAGTGTTTACCAAATGCAACAATGTTACATTTTTTGGTATAGATCTTGAGGCCATTTTAGTAGCTCATTCTATACAGCTATCAATATGCCTCTACAGAGATTTTGTAAATAGCTCTGCATATGCTATGGTGTTTACTGGTTTTGTGGGTGCTTGGAATTTAACCAAGCTGTTGCTTAGTAGAGAGAGGTTAGCTTTGGAATAGTTCCTAAAAGTTTTTGTTTTCACTGGATCCCCAGAATTAATTTTTAAGAGCAAAGACACTACACTGGGGGAAGAACATCAGCCCTCCCCATGTTAATGAGTACAAGGTCAGGGATGTTTGCACCCCTGATGGGAGAATGGACCAACTGTTCCAGGATCTTAGTATTAATGAAGTTTAGGAATCACTGGGCTTGTGCATTGGAAGTGGTGTAGAATTCCCAGTCTATAGAGGGGTAGTTGAAATCCCCCATGAATATCATAGTGGGTTGAATGGTGAGGGATTATAGTACATTGAGATAGGTTGCATACCTCTCAACTGTGCAGATATTCACAGAATGTCCAGGTCTTTGTCTCATTGTTTTGGTCTGTTCATCATAGAATTTGTGGTTTTCTGGATGTTTATGTCAAATCGTTGAGGACTGAATTCACTGTATAATGACAGGCATTTGAGTTTTAGACTTCATACCCTTCCGAAAATGCATGGTAACACAAAACCTTCTATTCTAGCAACTTTCTAAGTTTATAAGAGCAATATGTAAAATGTGCCCATATTTTGGGGCTTTGTCCCCCCATTATTTTTTGACTTTGTTCAGATTTTTTGTGCCCAGAGGTTGAGAGCTATGATAGGTAGTATGGGTTTCCTGGGACATGGAGGGGGGCCTACAGGTTGCTAGGATATGGTACAAGACCCTTTTTATGGTGAGTTGCACATGTATGAGTTCCAGTGGGTCATACATTTTAACTATTCTGGATTAGAGTTGGTTTTAATATAGACTGACACTCCTCCACCTTTAGTTCCCTCCTGTGCAGCAGCTGGCCTAAAATGTGAAAAGGATTATAACCTTGCATTGCTGGGATACTCAACATGACTTTAAATCACATCTCTGTTACTAC
The DNA here is from genome assembly GCF_019279795.1 of Protopterus annectens. Classification (NCBI taxonomy): domain Eukaryota; kingdom Metazoa; phylum Chordata; order Ceratodontiformes; family Protopteridae; genus Protopterus; species Protopterus annectens. The sequence continues at coordinate 262,737,258 of NC_056728.1, forward strand.
GCAGATGTCTACACTCTCCAGGGAGAGGGAGGCTTGCAGGGAGTGGAGTTTCATGTTAATATTTCTAGCATTGAGCACTTCCACCTTTAGATATTCCTTCATAGGTTCAGTTAAATCAAGAGGTTTATCAGTTTGGCATTGCCTAAAAAAGGCACTATGGTGACAGAAAAGGTCTTTACCAATATCCAAAAGCCTAGAGGGGATAAGTGCAGACCATCCCTGGCAAAGCAGCATGGTCTGTCAACCATGTCCTCCCAGGCATTCAAATATTATACCCTCTTGTACTGATATTAGAAGCTAAGTCAATTGTTAAAATCAGTCATTTTCTGTTGATAACATGGCATCATCCTTGAAGAAGGTAGTATGCTGCTCAGTGCTAGGTTCATACCTGTCTGACACATATAATCATCAAGATCAATCATGTCTCGCCTCATATAGTCAAGGGAGGTAAGCCTCAGGTCATTAGCACTCACATGGACTATGTCTGTGTGACTTGATGGATCATTGCCCCAGAAAGGAAACTAATCATGACTCTCTCTCCTTACTCAGTCTGGTGAGGGGGTCATCAGTGTGCCTCACTATAGAATCACCAGTGACCAAGAAATTTGGCTGTCGGCTGGTTTGCCTTAAGAGCTTAGCAGTAGAGGATGGTGTTTTACTGGATTGTTTACATGATGGCTGAGGACCTTTTTTATTGTGCTGTGTAGGTCTTAGTGTTTTAGGAAGGTTGCCTGTAAGTGCCTCAGCATGAGTAGTTTTATGTGTAGGATCTTTACTTTGTGCAGTAGGTGTAGTCATAGTGTCACTCACAACTTCTGTAGGATTAGTTTTGGTTATATGAGAGAGTTTTGCCCAGAGCGTTAAACTCTATTTACACCTCTGGGTTGTCAGTGTACTTGAGTTAATAAATATGGATATGCCACCAGAGTTCCCTTCAAGTCAAAACAAGTAGCAAGTACAAAACCCAGCTGGTAAACCAGTATTTTCTAACAACATAAACATAAATGTGCTTCAAATGTTGGAGAGCTTGCAGGTCTGGCAGTTTGTTGTTTAGACTTCTAGCAATAAGTAGAGCCTACCTTGATATGGTCCAATGGTTGATTTGTTTTCAAAGCTAAGCTGGGAGATTTGTCAGATAGACCTTGCCTGAAAAAGGCACAATGGAGGCTGCAAAGGCTTTTACTGTATGTGGAAGCCTTGGAATAAAAGGTGCAAGCCATCCCTGGTGAAGCCATAACAGTTGTCAAACATTTCATCCTATGATGACACATACTGGATCCCCTTAGAATGACACCGGGTGTTTAGCTAGCTGTTAAAGCCAATCATCATTTCTTTATAACTCCACATCATTTTGGTGATGAAAGGATTCCACTCATTACTAGTGTCTTTCATGCATTCATGACATGCACTGAAAACTCTGCCATGTTTTTCTCATTATCCCTCAGGGTTCTGTGCACCGGGTATTTACCTTACCACAGGTCTCGACCACCATGCTGTACTCATACTTGCCTGGTTTAAAGGTGCTAAGGTACCTTCTATCATCAGCAATTGACTCCAGAGAGAAGGTTCACTGTCACTTTGCTTTTGACTAGCCTTCTGAGTGTGGAATCCTTGTATCTAACTATGAAGCAGCCAATCACTAGTACATTTCCATTTGTGTTTGAAGATTGCTTTAGTGTAATTGGTCTAGGTTGTGCAATTTCATGGTGATTCTATGGTATGTTGGCTCAAAACAATGTTGCAGTTTTTATTTTGTGCTGGGCCTTGCATGTACTAGTCATTTGTAGCTTGGGCAAGGATTTTTATACTGTCTTAACAAATGACACTTTAGTATGGGTATGTGCAGCAAACTTAGCCAGAGATCACTGTTTTTGGCTTTGTGTCAGAGAAATAAATGCCAAACAGGAGGGGATACAACACTGATCCACAGGGGGCACCACTTTTCACGTGTTTACTGTTTGAAGAAGCATCACCTACTCAAGACAGTGTGTTTTGTTTTTGAGCCAGTTTGCTAACTACCTCACCACCCAGGGGTCTATGTTTAACGCCATGAGTTTGTTTACAATCCCAGCATGTGGTATGATGTTAAAGATCTTGGCCAGATCAATATAGAGAGCATAAACAGTATGACCACTGTCCACAGCTTGAGTGACCCTCCCAAAGAAGCTGATCAGACTGAGTAGGCATGACCTTCCTTTGACAAAGCTAAATTGTTATCGGTCAAGCCTAATGAAGTTTTTGTCAAGATTAATTGAGGTCAGTAAAGATGAGTTCCTTGGCTTCACAAATTATTTTATTTTTGCATTATTTATTTGCAGTTGGTTTACCAGGATAGTCCATTGGGCCATTTGAACCCGTTTTCAATGGAGTCCTGGGGAGAAAAGCTCCAAAATCCTGGGGAGAAAATTAGACTCAAAGACTAATAGTTCTGTAGTTTCTACGGTCTGTCTTGGGTACATCTTTGTATAAGAGCATCAGTACAGCAGTATGCCAGGATTTGGAGACATAGTCTGTTTCTAGGCTTATGTTAAAGAGTTTAAGAAGGGATCAACAAGAGTGTGATAGACACTATAAAACTGGACAATCTGGTGTTTTATCTGGACCCAGAAAAGTATTGTTTTTGTTTTTTGATAGTACCTTAACTCATTCCAGTACAGCTCTTTTGAGTGTGTGCCTTTAATTCCCAGTGGGTGTGGCTTGAGCCTTTAAAAAAAAGAAGTTATCACCATACAGTTCTAAGAAATACTCATTGACTGAGGTCAGATATCAATACAATTGTGTTTGTCATCATGTAGCTTCAAGATAAAATATTCTGAGACCTTGTATGTAGCATGGTTTTGGCATTATTAATGCAAATATAAACAATGTTTGGCTCCTAGAAATGCAGTAGGAGGTAACTGCAGAAAAGCCTGGAGGTGCACTCAGCTGTAATGAATTTAAATACATCATGCTTTGTGATTATGGGGGATGGCTGACTTTGGGATGATTTGATTTGGGATGAAAGTCTCAGAAGAAACATTTGCATCAGACTTGTTAGCCAGTATTTTAGAAGTTTCTTTTGCGTTAGAGATGGAAGCTCCATTGTGGATGAGTTCTAAGCAATGGTGTGAATTATTTCTTATTTTTCTGATGTAGTTGAAGAAGGATTTGTAGTTATCTTTTGCTCCAGTTTCCATCCTCGGTTCATGGGATGCTTTGCCATTTTTTATGGAGTTCTTTAGTTTATTTGGTGAGGTTTGTTTTACTATTTTCTTGCTGGGGGTGGGGTTAACCCTCCTCACTATTGAAAGGAGTTTCTTCCTTTTGTTATGTAGTTTGTTTATATGAACTGGCCACCAGAATGGTCTGTATTTGAACTCCCACCCAAGGAGACTTGGGTAAAGTTTTTTTACAGCGTCATTGTATGACCCTCTTGTGTTACCCATGTAAGGATGTGGCATTTGGATGGGTGGTGGTGCACACATGAGATACTCACTGCATGTTGTAGACTAGGAGAAGAATGCTTGCAGGTTTGCTAGGTATTTGCACCTGTCACTGGCAAAACCTACTGGGTTGATCAGGAGTTCATTTTCTGTTTCATATAACCAGTTAATAAGGATGAGGAGTTCTGAGTATTCCCTTCCCATAGGACCTGTTATGAAGAATGCCATTTGTACAGCTTGGAAACATGCATATTCCTCTCCCTGTACTGCTAAGATGGCAGGTGCCCTCTATAATCCTTACTGAGCATTCCAGGTCAGATTCTCCTATGATCTTTGTTCATGTGACATGGGCCCCAGAGACCAGGACATCTTTAGGCAAGATGAGTCAAAGCTTCTGACCACTTGGGAAAGAGGGTATTTTATTTCACCACTTTGATCTTTAGACCATTTAAGTACATGTTTGACATGCCCCAGTTTCCATCATTCTATGTGGACCAGACACTGGCAATATTGTCAGAGTGCCATGATTATATGTTCATGGAATCCCTGGAAATGGCATGATGTTTTTCTGTGTGCATCAAGCTGAATCATGTGCTTTAACAGATATGTGTCTCAGGTTGAACTAAGGCAGTCCATTTTGGATGGCACCTTCTGAGATAATTTGCTCTTTTGACAAACTTCTCAGGATTTGGTGAATGATGTACAAGTGTAAACAGGTGATGACTGCAAATGGGGGTTTCTCTGATGCTTTGTTCTAATTTGCCCTGTCCTTTTAGGCCAACTCAGTGTCCCAAGAAAGAGGGTAAGCTCCTTGTATGATGATGATGATGATGATGATGATGATGATGATGATGATGATGATGGCCTCATGGCATCAGGCAGTGGTGCCTTTCTTGAAGTCTCCCAGGATGAAGACTCTACCAGCACACTCCTGACTGCCCTACAGAATCACCCTCTAGAGGCCAGTTCTCAGAGTTTGCCTCAGCAAAGACAACCAGCATCATTGATTGGTGGATCATTGGTTTAGTTTTATACGATTTTATCTTAAGAATTGTTAGGCTTACCCACAGAAAGAGCTCTGCTAAGTGATCAGGATTTCTCCACACAGTTTCTAGAGTAGACTCTACTCTTAAAGTGGTTAAATATCCTGCTCTTCTTTTGGAAAGGAGTCTTCCCACCTTTTTCTTGTTATCTCCCATCCTGAATGCCAGCAATATCACTGAATGTTATGTCTTTTAAATTGATTTTACCTGTCAAGGGGATTTTCAAAGTTCTTGCACACTAGACATGATAGGGGGATAAAAAATAAGTATCTATTCAGATTTCCATAATTCCTCCTTGTCAGGATTCAGTCTGATCTCATGTTAATTCTGACTTTCTTTCCCTAGTAACCATAGTAGCATTTGCAGGATGATTAACATTGATAGAATCGTTTATTATGCTTGCCATTTCATGGTCAGCACAAAACTGAAACACTTGCGTAAAAATGTAGCCATTCACATTACTTTTATGTTACTCTGTAGAGAATTCACAAGGAATGCTGTAGTAAAACTATCCTTTGCAAAACATTCACATTTAAAACTCAGCTGTTGTGTGACTAACTCATCAGCCAAGTACCACTTACATCTGCTTGCTTCCAGATAATTTCCTGGTAATGTTGGATTGCTGTGAAACAAACGACAACTCATTATTTAAGGAAACACATTTGTTTGTTGCAATGGCACTAAAATAAGACTATCCATTAATTCAAGTGCTGGATGGTGACTGTTCAGGCAGTTATATCGCTACTCAAGAACATTTTGGATGATGCTGTCAGGCATGATGGTTGCCTTTTGACACATCATTGTCTGGGACCTGTAGAAGTAATGATTTTAGTTTATTTTAGTTGTGCTTTGCTTGCTATATACAGTGTTGTTGTTTGGAATCTGTTCTGCATGTGCAGTGTTTACTAAGATTCAAGCTGTGATGCCAGACAATTTGCAGGAGAAGGAACTGTTTTATCTAGACTTATTTGGATGAGTAATATTTGTTGGCCCTATCAAATGACTTTCTTCCCTAGTAATTGCACTTGCTTGCAGGCCCCAGGAGTCACCACTACAGACTAGGAGCAGTCCTCTTGTGTTCCAGCATAGAGGATTGCCTTACTGAGAGAATTGTAGGCTTCTGTGTCATTTGTTCTTGGACCAGAACGTGCCAGTTTAGTAAAATGGGTATTGTAGCAGACAGTGCAAACATGGATATTCCTATACTTCTTGACACTTATATGACTATGTCTTCAAAGTTCTATTTGGACATCTGCAGATAGGGTACTATGGTAGAAAATGAGGTGTCACTGGTCATAGAGTTATCATGCCGTGTTGGGCATACTGTTTTTTGATAGACTTCTGTAACTGGGCACTGAGCATTTGTTTCTTCTGGCCAACTCTTCACCATGACTGATGATGGATGTGTGACTGATGGGTTGGAGATCTCAGATGGACGTCTCCATTAAACATTCAGAAAAATTAGATCCCATGATCATATTAACTAGCCAGAGCTGATAGCAGTGTGTCTTCCATCCACACTGTAAAAAAGGAGAACAGAGAGAGAGAGAGATTGCAATGACCTTGAGTCAGGCCGTAGCTTAAGCTATCACTGTTACAGATGTTCACATCCCTGGTAAATTGATGTAGTAGTAAATTCCCTCAAACATATTTCTAGACTTTTCCCGAAGCTACAGATAAGAGACACCAGTCTTGTAGGATCTTCTGAGAGTGGGGTAACCTGATACCTGTTTGTGTTAGAGAAGAATGCTGCACACTTCTCTCTGCTTTGTCTAGCATGCACAGGGGGAGGTGATTGCACATGCATTCTGTTTACAGTGCCAGGGAAGACACCTGTATACATGGTCAGTACATTTCTGTTATTTAGCAAGCCGGAAGACATAAAGGTAAGGCGTGCATGACACCAGTGATTTCAGTGTCAGCTCAGGAGAAAATATTTGTCTCTGAAATAATGCCAGTTTTTTAAGTTGTAGGGGTTAGTCACTTATTGTTCAGCCATACATGCATATGGTACTATTATCTCTAAACAAGAAAACTGGAAAAGGGCTTTACCAGTTGACTAGATAGTTGGGTTCATACTAGAGCAGCCACAGACAGCAACTACCAATCTGGAGTGACCACAGAAATAATTACCTCCTTTAAGATCATAACTATGGGCAAATGGAGAGGACCTAAAATAGGTAAACGTTGCTCTAGAAACCTATGGCCTTCCAGGAAAGTAGATGAATGCAACTTAAAATAAAATAAGCAGCAGTCTTAATGTGATTCAAAGGGTCATATGAAATAAAACATGTACTTAGAAAGATGGGTTTACACAAATTACAATAAACACAGACTGCTGTTGAGACAGTGCTGGTTGTCAAAGCCTTTCATTACTTGTTTTGTGGTTGCGCAGTTGCTGTAAGGAATGGATTATATTATACAGCCAGCTGTAACAGTGCATTACTACACAATCTATGACACTCTTACCATAAACTGGCAAATAAGTGCTGGATTTGCACATAGTATACTTAAACAGATTAACCTTAAGGAACTATATTTAGTTTTATGAAGACATAGTTGTTTCTGAACCTTCTAACATGAGCATAGTTCATTTGTGGTGTGTATTGTGAGGTTGCATTTGGACAGTTTTAGCCATTTCCCATTATTCTGGATTCAGCAGAGGGTCCTCAGGTAATGGAATTTTATGTCATGTAAAACAGAAGTTTATAAATATAAATCAATACACTGCACACACACACACACACACACACACACACACACACACACACACACACACACACACACACACACACACACTCACTCACACACACACACACACACACACACACACACACACACACACACACACACACACACACACACACACACACACACAAATGTGGACTTATTTGACAAACACTTAAATCAGTGATATATACAATATTCCTGCCGCTGGAGTGTGCGTATTGTTGTTATACTCATGCTGCCTTATATGTCTCTGAGTTCTTAGAAGTGTCACATATCTCTGTACTGTGTACATTTGTGTATTTGTTACAGTATACATTTAGTTATGTAGGAAAAGTCAAATATAAACAGCCAAAGTAGACAATAAAATTGTTTCATGAATTTTTCAACCTTGTATCTTTTTAAATAATTTTTACAGTCAAAGCATTGTTTATTTTTGTAATTATTTTTGGTAAGTATTCTGGATTTTTTCAGTTGCGTCAACATTAAGTTATCAAAACGTGGAGCTATAGTCTCAAAAGTATGAATGAAAAACAGCATTTAATAATAACCAGTGCATCTGTTCATCAATGTGTATTTAATTAGTGTTATACATTTGTATTTAAAGATGTAATACAACCCCCTGCGTGATTATGTGAAAGTACAATATATTATAAGTATCTTCTAAAACATCCAAGCCAAAGGGTAAAAAGGTCACATAGGCTATGGCAGAGGCCCATGGGATATATGCAAATGACTCTTTAAGGATATACCAGTGACCAAGGGGTGCCTATCTTAAATAACATCCTAACCAAAGGGCACACAGCTGAAACATGCATGTCTGCATCTAGTGGGACTTAGCTTTCTTGGCCTGAATGTACCCATAAAGATTTGAAAAGAAAAAGTGAGGGGCATTCAGAAGCCAGGTAGCTAAAACACTAGTAGGTCCTTGAAAGATCACTTGCATATATCCCATGGACCACCATTACAGGAGGTTTAAAGTTTAATATGTTATACACATCCACTGTATTAATGTTGAATTTATGTTCCATCATTTGTAGATACTCTAAATTGCCTGGGTCTTTCTTGCAGTTTTTAATGAATGGCTTGTCAGTTTGACCCTTTTACCTATTACTTTGAATGTTATTGTGATGACCTACCACTGTACCAGTAATCAAGTAGCCTCAGTCCTCACCAATGGCACCAGTGGGGGACGTACACTGGGAGGATGACAAGTACACACACAGTATTTCCAGATGCAGCTCTCTGCATCAAGTGCAATTTCCCTTAAGAGCACACAAATACCACAGTCATTCTGGGGCTGGTTTCTCCCTCTTTCTCCAGATCCCCAACAAGAGTCGCCACTGGCACAGCTATAGAGTTGAGATCTCAGCAGAGTGGCCAAGCCAAGACCTCCAGCACCATTTCTGTCCAACCAGTGCTTCATGTCCCTACCCAAGTAGCTGACACATACATTATGAGGTTTGATTTACACACACACACACACACACACACACACACACACACACACACACACGAAAGGCTGGCATAGGTTTACTAGCTATGCCTCCTTTTGCCCAGACTATAAGGTAGTTATCACTGCCACTGGCCAACTCCTTATTGGCTACTGTAAGGCCCTTAACAAAGGGTGTCCAATCTTACTGTGTAATATTAATATTAATACAAATGGTAGTTTGACCAAGAGCAAGGCTATTAGGAGTGGCCCACACAGTGTCACCAAATAAATATGCAAATGCTCTCAACACTTAAGTATCTGTAGACAGATCAGCCACAATAAAATGTTTAAATATATTTAATCATAAATAATAAAAGAATAAGAAAATACACAGTATATATTCACAGTGACATCAGAGTTCAAAATCACAGGAAATATTTAAAACAACATTGAAAGGACAGTCTCAAATAAATAAAGAAAAATATCTAAACTAAGCTTCACTATATTCCTGACTGTATCCAAGAGAATTATACTATTTCCTAGTAACTTACTTCATCAAAGCAGGGCAGATGTGTGGTGAGTGGTTCTTGTAGTTGCTGTCATGTCCAAAACAGAATGCCCTGTCTCACTAAGAGACTCCTCAAATTAATATCTCAAATATTACTGCTGGGATAGCTTTCAGAATGACATAATTTGTTATCATCTGAATCTATCCCAGGTGAAACCCCCACTGCTGGAAGGTGGCAGTGTTTAGCATCTACCTTTGAAAATATATAGACTTCAGATCTTTGCCAGATGCTGGAAGTCATAAAACAATTGCTTTCCTTCACATTTCAATACTAGTAATTATTTCACTCAGAAGACAATACAGAAAGCTTTTCAGCACAGACTCTGTGTCTGTAGCTGCAATGAAAACTGAAAGATACCATCTTTTATTGCATACCCATAAAGTAATTTATTTTCAGCTATTTTTCTGAAGTTAACCTCCTGTATTCCCATTTCCACTGTTAAAATATATACATTTAAACAGTTACAATAGTGCATGCACATTTCTGTTCTCTTCCAGCAGGGCAAATTGTGGTTACATTTCAAACAACACTCTGCAAAAATCTTTTTAACACATGTCTGTACAGACCAGTTTGATATACACATGACATACAATTCTAATACAGTTGTAACACAAGCTTCCTATATAAATCATGTTGATATTTACAAATGACATATAATTATTTACAAAATTCCAGATAGCTGTGCTAGCAGATTCCCCTCGAAGACTCAAGCTAGGTTTTTCAAGTGACCCTTGAGAGACATTGCTTGAGAAGGATGACCCTATCTGGAAATACATTACCCCATACCCTATCATATGCCTGCAACCCTAGGCTCCACCATAGTAATTTGGGATTTTGTTGGCTGGCTCCCTGTATCCATAGGTTCCCCTCAGACTCCTCCTTCGTCCTACTGCCAATACTTACCGCCAGGGTCTCTCTATCATGGTAAGGCTTCTTGGCATTAACATGGTATAGTTTGTGCCCCTGCCTCCTGCCTAACAGTTCTACCATGTAGTTAACAGCACTGACCTTCCTTACCACTTTGAAAGGTCCCACCCAAGCTGCCTGCAGCTTGTTGTGTCTGACAGGAATGAGAACCATAACCTGCTGCCCCACAGCATACTCTCTAGCTCAAGCATTCCTGTCATACCAGACATTTTTCTTCTGTTGGGCTTCTGCCAGGTTCTCTTGGGCCAAGCCCATGAGTTCCCTGAGCCTTGTCCTGAAGTTTAGGACATATGCCACAACAGACTCCTTGTGGAATTCACACTCACCCTCCCACTCATCACGAATCAAATCTAGAGGTCCCCTCACGCTATGCCCATACAGCAACTCAAAGGGTGAAAAACCTGTGGATTCCTGGGGCACCTTTCTGTAAGCAAACAACAGATAGGGCAAATATTTGTCCCACTCCCTCTTAAACTGGTCTGCAAATGTCCATAGCATGTCTTTAGTGTAGAGTTTAACCTCTCCACTGGACCATTAGTCTGGGAATGGTAGGGGTGGTCTTTAGTTGCTTCACCCTACAGAACTCCCACAGACATGCCAGAAGGTCTGACATGAAATTGTCACCTCTGTCAGTCAGTATTTCTTTTGGGAAACCTACCCTGCTGAAAATCTCTAATAAAGCATTTGCCACCTTTTCTGCCTCAATGGAGGACAGGGCCACTGCCTCAGGGTATCTGGTAGCATAATCTACTACCACTAGGATATACTTCTTTCCCGTGGAACTTGGGGTACTCAGAGGCCCCAAAATATCCATAGCTATCCTCTGAAATGGCTCCTCAATCACAGGCAAAAGCATCAAATGAGCTTTCACCTTGTCTCCTGCCTTGCCTACTTTTTGGCACAGTTCACAGGTCCTGCAGTACCCTATTACATCCCTAGAAATTCCAGGCCAATAAAAGTTCTACATAATACATCTCTTTGTATGCTTTATGGCCATGTGACCTGCAAAGGGAATGTCATGGGTTATGGCTAGAAGTGCCAGATGGTAGGCTCTGGGCACTACCAACTGCTGTATTCTCTCATTCTCTAGCCCTCCCTTAGGGGTACACTCTCTGTACAGTAACTCTTTGTCCCAGTATACAGATTCTCCTTTTCCCTGACAATCAAGTGTCTCCCTGGCTACCTCCCTCAAGCCTTGTAATTTAGGGTCTGAGAGCTGAATCTGTCTCAGCTCTCACTTTGTAACCCTTCCCAGCTCCCCTTCTACAGGAAGTCTGGAATCCTCTGACAGTGGTGCCTCACTGTCAGCCTGGGTACTACTATTCAGCTCTGCCCTAGCAGTCACTCTGCAAGGGAACATCAGTACCCAGAACAGCTGTGGCTCACCTTCAGTATTACTGCTACAAGGTAGCTCCCTCCATGAAATAGCCACCTCACCAATCCTGGCTTCAAGTGTGCGGTCTGTCTGGATCCCCCCCCCCCCAAGCTACCAGACCCACATGCTTGTTTCTAAGCCTGACTGTTTGTAACTGCATGCACACAAAGTACTGCATTATCAAAATCATTCACTATCAGGACATCAGCAGGGATATCCTCAAACACATCTACTTGCTTGCTTCCTTTTCCACCCTCCCAGTCAAGGTGAACCTTAGCTAAAGGTATTTGGAATGGGGTCTGTCTTAAAGCTCTGATTGGAGTAGACTGAACAAGCAAGTAGTGCTCCTATTTAACCATTGCAGGCTTCACAATGGTTAGGTCAGAGGCTGTGTCTCTCTTAACAGTGGCCTGTTTCCCATCTACTAAGATAGGATATAACCTCTTGTGGTAGTTTGGTACCCTTGTTGCCTCCAGACAACTTACTGGTGGCATTCTGTCATTCCCACTTACTGGCTCCCCCACATTTTGTTCCCCACCTTGCCTCAGTGGACATCTATATGCTACATGGCCCCACTGTTTACATTTAAAACATTTAATCCTTGATCCTGGCTGTATACCTGAACTTGTGGCTTCCCCTGTTACTGGTGGACTCTATTGGGGTGGTTTAGACTGCCCACCATGGGTTCCCTTAGACCCATGAGTAGCACTGGGTATCCCTTTCCTTTGGAGTGATGCCCTGCTTGCTAGGTATAGGTCTCCCTTGTTCCCAACTCATCCATGGTATAGAATTCCCTATCTGTCAACCAGATTCTCATGTCCTCAGGCAAAGTGCTAAGGGCTTGTTCCCTCACCAAAAGGTCTGCCAGACCTTCAAAAGTGGTGACCTGACACCCACTCACTCACTTATGAAAATAAGTGCTTAGTTCAGCAATATATTCACACACACATTCATCTGCCTTGTGTCTATGTTCACAAACCTTTTTTCTATAAGCTTCAGGTGGTAACTTAACTCATTACATTCGAGTGATGCCTCCAGGTGCATCTGCAGTTAACTCCTACTGACACCTCTTGGTATCAAATATTGTTTACTCATATATGAATCAATAATTCCAAAACCATGCTATGTACAAGATTTTAAAAGATTTCACCTTAAAGCTTACACAATATCAAACTCAACTGCATTAATATTTGGCCTCTGTGTAGTGCAGATAAATAGATATTAACTGTTGTTTTTATGCTAATAATTTATATAGATATAATTTTCACATTTTTCTAAATATCTCAACAACCAAGTATCACAGACAGAAATCCTTAGGTCTGATATGAAAGGTGTCAGTTAGATAAATAAAATGCTTCTGACAGTATGTGTGTAACCTGAGTGGTTGCTGCGATATTATAAGTTGTTTACAAAATATTACAAATGTAATAGTTACTGTGTTTACTGTGACTTATAAAATTTGGTTTAAGACCTAGAATCTAAAGAATACTATCACTATAAAAATAGTTTGTGCTGAAGGGTTTGCCATTTATACTTCTTTCATAACCCGTATGGTTCCAGAGATATGAGCATTTGTTTGAAATGTGAGGACATAATTTGAATCTGTCAAAAGGCTTAAGTTCAGCCCATTGGTAGTTACAGTGCAAACTTCCTGAGCTCCATTGGAACGAATAAGTTAAAACACTCTAATAAACAATTTTAACAGTATTATAATTTAAGCAATCAGTGTCAGACAGTTTAGAAATAGCAGTTACAGCTTTACCATGGAGTAAGGGGGTATGGAATTGTACCCAGAGACCTTGGTCAATATTATACTGTTTACAAACCCTTTCAAACATATGAATAAAACTATCAAAATTATCACCCTCTGTAAATTGTGGAAGAAATTTACTGACCTTTATTCCTTCTGGAGTTCATTTATTCCCTTCCCCGTTACCTCCATGACCCCCCCAAAGAGTCAGCATCTCCTTTTCATGTTGCCTCTGCCTCTCATTTTCTTCAGCTTCCAGATGTCTCAGTCTCTCTGCTGCTTCTAATTCCATTTGTTTCTCCTGCCATAGTCTTCATTTTCTTCAACCTCTAAGTACCACATTCTCTCTGCTGATTCTATTTTCAAACATTTGGCCTCCAGTTCAAGTTTCATTAACTCCAGATAGATTTTTAAGTCCTCTGAGGCAAAGTTGAACTGTTCATTTTTTCTGAGACTTGTACATCCCCAAGGGCAGTCTGGTTGTCCTCCTGGTTGCTGGTCTGTAATTTCAGCCAACTGGCTCCTTGTCAACTTGCCATACTCCTCTGTGGACATCCTTTCCTGCTCTCCCTGACTAAGCTAACACAAAATAAATAAAAATATATGAAACTCTGAATAGCTACCATGTGGCTGCTTGAGAGTGCAAACACCTTCTATAGTGAACACTGTTTACAGGCTACAGGAGATCAATATCCACACCAATGAATCCAAGTATGTGATGTGGTGATCCCACCACTGCCTGCCAATAAATATGTGAAAACCCACCACTGGTCCAGTAATCAAGGAGCATCAATCATCATCACTGGCACCAGTGGGGGATGTACACTGGGAAGATGATAAGTACACCCACAGTATTTCCAGATGCGGCTCTCTGCATCAAGTGCAATTTCCCTTAAGGGCATACAGAGACCACAGTCAGTCCGTAACTGGTTTCTCCATTTTCCTCCAGATCCACTGGCACAGCTATAGAGTTGAGATCTCAGCTGAGTGGCCAAGCCAAGACCTCCTGCACCCTCTCTGTCCAACCAGTGCTTCATGTCCTTCTCCAAGTAGCTGACATATACACACTCTTTGAGGTTTGATTTAAACACACACACACACCTGGGAATGGCTGGCACAGGTTTACTAGCTATGCCTCCTTTTGCCCAGACTATAAGGTCCATATCACTGCCACCAGCCAACTCCTTATCAGCTACTTTAAGGCCCTTAAATTGTGTCCAATCTTACTGTGTAATATTCATATTAATACAAATGTTAGTTTGACCGAGAGTAAGGCTATTAGGAGTGGCCCACACAGTGTCACCAAATAAATATGCAAGTACTCTCAAAACTTAAATATCTCTAGACAGATTAGCCACAATGAAAGGTTTAAATATTTTTAATAATAAATAAAAAAATAACAAGAAAATAGTATATATTCACAGTGACATCAGAGTTCAAAATCACAGGAAAATTTTAAAACAACATTGCAGGACAGTCTCAAATAAATAAAGAAAAATATCTAAACTAAGCTTCACTATATTCCTGACTATATCTAAGAGAATTATACTATTCCCTAGTAACTTACTTCATCAAAGCAAGGCAGATGTGTGGTGAGTGGTTCTTGTAGTTGTTGTCAGGTCCAAAATAGAATGCAGAATGCCCTGTCTCACTAAGAGACTCCTCAAATTAATATCTCAAATATTACTGCTGGGATAGCTTTCAGAATGACATAATTTCTTATCATCTGAATCTATCCCAGGTGAAACCCCCACTGCTGGAAGGTGGCAGTATTTAGCATAAAATTCATAGATCTCAGGTCTTTGGCAGATGCTGGAAGTCCTAAAACAATTGAATTCCTTCATTTTTCAAAACTAGTAATTGTTCACGCCAAAGACAATACAGAAAGCCTTTTAGCACAGACTTTGTCTGTGGCTGCAATGAAAACTGAAAGATACCCCCCGGGATTCATGAAGTTCGGCGCAAGGCTGGCAGTAGGCTTGCGCCGACAGTGCGGCGTGAAGATAGTGCAGTAGCGCCAAATGCATATTAATGAAGGCGCGCTGCCACCACAGCCACGTACATAGGAAAGGAGCGCGAGTGCATAGGACATGTCGAAGTGCTGCATGGAGGCGTGGAAATGCCAGTTGTCGATGTGCAATCTAAAATGCTTGCATATAACAACTTGCAAGATAGTAATCACATCTGTCAGTGTCCGTGGATACTGAAACGTATCCAAAGCATGCAAGATAGTTCCTGCGAACACAAAATGAAGAAGCAAACACAAATGCATGGTAGGGAATAACGGGTCCCTATCCCACGAACAAATGACATTGAAAACCGTGTGCCCGTAGTCTAATGCAGTGTAGAGAGCTATACCAAGTGGAAGTGAAACGCATCATATGTTAGCGCTCCGCCAGTAGGTACGTCCAGCCCAATGGTCAGGGTCACCAGCTGACCCATAATGTGAGGGAGGGTACACAGCTGGGCAGATGTGTCCATAACAAAATGCACGATAAATGTACATATCTAGCGACCATATGACCGAATCATATCCCACAAGGCATGTAATAGTCACATACAAAAGGTATGTCCGTATTTCACATACCAAATGTGACAGGAAATAGAATAAGCATGTAAACAAAACAGAAGGAGCATATAAACTGCTACAACAATAAGGCAACATGTAGGCTGAAAGGAACAGTATTATCCATAGCGTCGACTGTGGGTACGTGCTGTCCAGTACAGTCGGATATGTGTACGGAATATATCCCATCCTGGACATAGGAAAAGGTGGCATCCTACCAATGATTAGAACAGTCTGCCAAAATCCGCACATCAGCGGTACAAGCCAAACTTGTCAGGATGTGTCACAGTTGAATGGGTATTACCCGGGTATACCAACCATGTAATGAAAGTTAAGTATGGGTGTGTACCTATGTGCGTGAGGTATAGCATGTGGAAAGCAAACATAGCAGGGTAGTCCACACAACCATACAGGTACCTGACATATGTAGGGTATTCAATGTGTTACTCTGGCCATGTCATGGGCCAACAACCAAAGCAGTGATGTGTGGGGTGTGAGGAATATGTGTGTGTGGGGGGATGGGTAATGGTACAATCCTCCAAGGCGATACTGTGTCATATGCAGAATAGGTGAATCAGAGGTGTATGAGGGAGCAGCGGGTGAAGCAGAAAGAAACACAAAAACATGTATAAACATCTGCAATACAACCAGACAGGCCATACTGTAGAACACAATCCCACAAACATATGAATATTGAAATGTGCGATACAAATGTATAGACATGTCACCGGCACATACCCACAGATTGTTCCTGATGGAACTGGCCATATCAAATGCAACACACCTGGATGCATAATGGACTACCCAGCATCCCCTCCACATCACACAACCTACTCCCTTACCTGAACGTCCACCAAATCCAGCCATACTTGGCCTACTGGTTTGGTGCAGCCACATCTACACATAGTGACCACTATGCATATGTAGTAGGTAGTGTCACCCTAGGCAGATTCAGGATTGCACACTATGTATTCCTTGCATGTAAAACCCCCAGCACATTTTCATAACGCCAGAAGAATGTTCGGTATTTGTCTTGTTTTGGTCTTGTTCAATTTTTGGGATATCCCTCATGGGATAAGTAACCTGTGTAAACATTAGAATGGAAGACAGGAAGTCCAGTCCTGTAGATATCTGGACACAAGTTTGAATGTGCATTAGTGGTGCACGACACTATCCAGCCCTAGATGGTCATGCATAACCTACTACCCAGGATCAAACACCTGCCCGTGACGCACGTGTCCCGACACGAATAAGCGAGAGAATATATTGCACACATTCGCATAGTGGCACATGGTATAAGGGTGATGAAGGCACTGACATAAACAGGATACCCCTGATCCACTGTGTGAGGGAAAATTAATGTGTGTGTAGGTGTGACCTGACCAACAATGGTACAATGCCAAATGTCCTGTGATCGTAGGAAATAACTATGCACCATACTGCATGTAACGGTTGCCTAAAGCGGTCACGTCAGGATAGAATAAACGTAATTCGTACAAGAAACAGGCAAACAACAAAAGTGCCAAAGGTATAAGGCTCACAGCTATATAACAAATGAATGTTCTAAACCTGCACTGACCGTGGCTATGTGTTGGCCCAAACAATCTGGTGTCCGCAATAGGGTTATCATCTGTCCCGCTTTGCGAGGGACAGTCCATCTTTGGACAGTTGTGTCCTGACAAAATACATTACAAATGGCAAATGTCCTGGGACTGTAGGACATAATTATGTCCCATATGTTATGTAATAGTTGCAGAAAATAATTATTGCAGTATCTAGAATACCTAAATGTTACAAGAAACAGAATAAGCAACTAAACCGCTACAACAATAGGCTTTTATGTAGGCAAATAAGAAAGTTCTCTCCATTGTACTGACCATGGGTATGTGTCAGCTTGTAAAATCTGATGTGTGTTCTGAAAATGTCCCATCTTGGCCATTTGAAAAGGTGCCAACCCTAGTCCCCAGAATACATCCCAATCTGTACATATGACAATGTCAATGATACCAATGGTCAGAGCATTCACACAATAACTGGCCAGACCCTTAAAAACTCACAAAGCCAGTGACCTTTGGGGGAAAGGTGTTGAATGAGAATGACTACTTACAACAATGAAGAGTAATAGATGCATTTCACTGCAGAAAATTAGTAGTATTACGAATCTGTCAACACGTTCCAAGTTAATAGTACTAATATGGTAGAAGTGTCCGTGATTGTCCCTGAGTTGTCATAGCCTTGTCCCTGGCACTGTAGACACGAGTCCCCGAGTATCAGAGAGGTCCGTACACAGAAGTACACCAACCAACTGTCACATCTGTTGACAGGACTATTGCATACCTGTAGTGAATTTATAACAGATGTCCAGAATAATATTCGTTGTATGTATAAATGAATGAAATAGTCAAGTGGGAAGGGAAACATGTGGAAACCAACCCCCCAACCTGCATTATGTAGTGGAACCACTTCCTGCCCTAAATTATGTAGCACCGACCCAATAATGTGGTCAGAGGTGCCCAAACACCTGCGTCTGTAAACACAGGTAGAATGTTAAACTCTGGACTAACTCTGTCCATGTGCTACATCTGATCTTTGAACAGTGCCAGGGCAGTGCTAGTCACCAGTCGGCCGAGCCTAAACCCGGACCAGCACATGAACACCCTGACAATCAAACATGCATATGTGCGAGGACTATAAGTGTAGGAGTTATGAATATCCTTGGAGTGAGTAGACTTGCAGCACGGGTCCAGAGCAGTAGGAAACAGGGAATGTCCTAATTGTAGTACTGTGGTTTTCCCAGCAGGAGAATGGATGCCTGCTGTGTAAGGGAAGTGGTGAGGCATATTTCAGAGTAGCTATGAACCATGGGTATACATATAAATGAGCCAGAACACCAATAGTGTAGTGGTTACAGCATCCACCCAATGTAAAGGCATTCCCGGTTCAAGTACGACTATAGCACATATTAATTGTGTAATGAATGCCTCTGTGCTGTAAAGCCAACATTTATACATGTAAAGGTGACCGCGTTCGCATGGGTCCGTTAACCGGATTCCATCACAGTGGTACTGTCATAAGGAATAAGGCACATGTAATCCCAAAGACGTGCCTGTAAACATATGTAACTCAGAATAAGTAGATGCAAGTGGGCCTGCGCGGGTGTACACAGCTATTAGCATAGCAAATGTATGTTGTCTTGTACAGCTGTAACTTTTATATATATAGTTAGATAGATGTGTGTATAGATAAATATCCACAGACATAACAGAAATATGCAATTATATATCTACATATTTATCTACATATACTCACACACATATATATATATATATATATATATATATATATATATATATATATATATATATATATACACACACACACACACACACACACACACATATATATATATATATATATACACACACACACACACATATATATATATATATATATATATATATATATATATATATATATATATATATATATATGTATATATATATATGTTAGGAACGCCGAAAGATGAAAGCAAACTTAAGGGTTATGAAGGGAATCCAGAGCAAGTTAGTAATTATGAAGTGCTCGCAGCGTATGTCACATAAAGTTGCACAAGTGTGAGTAGAGCACTGCTCTCCACACCAGAGGCAGGGCTATACCAGTGGCCATAACATCGTTGAAGTGCTACGTCAACATTGTAAACAGACGGAATGTAGGACATGTTGTGACCACCTACACTTGTAACCCACAAATCGTTCGTAATCGATAACACCAGGAAAGGCACGTATGTGCAAATATGAATGGATGGTGAGCCTGTGAATACACGAGGCGGTACAAAATGTGTGTAGGGCCTCAACGCTCATGAGAGGGCAATATGTAAAGGTGTGTCATGGCTGTGATATCAGGTGTATAATGGCTGTTATGCGGGGAAACTCAACACGGGTGTGCAGGAGAAACTATAGATATGTGAGTATGGAGACAGGAGTGATAGGGTATGTTGCGCCGGGTGCAATGGAGCGGCCCGTGGAGGTCAGCCAGTACGTAGGTGCGATTCCCAGATAGAGCGT
This sequence comes from Protopterus annectens, assembly GCF_019279795.1. NCBI lineage: Eukaryota > Metazoa > Chordata > Ceratodontiformes > Protopteridae > Protopterus > Protopterus annectens. The sequence goes on from NC_056728.1 coordinate 262,757,136, forward strand.
CGTTTGTGTGGACACATGCGTGAATGGGCGTATCATTGCCGGGCGTTGTGCATCAGTTCTGGCAGCCCGGCATGTAAAACCTATACGCCACCCATGAGCGGAACGAAGTTCTGCTGTGACAACCCCAAACCGGGAAAAGCAGAAAGACACAACTACATGAAGACAACAATTTGTTGATGTACAGTCACAGTAACACAAACACACATCCTATCAACAGTAATAATATGAATGTGCACAGAAACAAACACAGTAGCAGGAAAAATAGGCTGCGCATATGAGGAATAGGTCGAATGACACTATCACATCCCAGTTAGCAGCGGCACCCCAGACATGAAAAACGTGCGACATCTGTCCACTGCATAACGTGCAATATACTGAGCACAAGTTCACCGGAGTGAAGTGTCGGTGTCAGAATGACTAAGGCAATAGTATGCTGTTGAAGCAGGGATAAAACCAATATGCATGTGTAAGTGTCCATGTCCGGGAAATGTATAGGTTAACGGACACACAGATGTATATATAGATAAAAACATATATATACATATAGCTATATTAATTTACATACACATATATATCCATACGGATATATATATATATATATATATATATATATATATATATATATATATATATATATATATATATATATATATATACACACACACACAAGGATATACTACGGATATATATAGATAGATATATATACACAAACAACAGGTAGTGATATATACACATACACACATATATGTCAGTGCAGATATACACATTTACATAAATAGGTTACTTCACAGCAATTAGGGGTAACATATGTACAGCCTGGGCATATGTGACTGGGAGGTCCAATAAAGAAACGTTGCACCCCCACATCTCCCAGCTAGGCCGGACAGACATACAGACAGGCAATACAGATCAATACACTGCCGCTGTCCAAAACACCAGTAGGAAAGGACCAGTGGGAGAGTTCTGCAAGGTCTACACTTTAAACATGGATAACGGTGTCCCTTGCGGGACCCCAACAATTCAGGGTTTCTAAGAATCTGCTGACATTAATACGAGCAGGATGTAGGTGTACATGGAACAGTAGGTTGTGCAAGTGTGATAATACATGGGTTGACAAAACATACGACATGTGTCCCAAGATGGGGAGAGTGGGCAATGTGTAGGGGCGTGCTCATACCCCAGCTGCTCTCATAGTAAGTATCTGTCACGACTGCTGTAGAGGGGTGTAAGGTAGGTGGACCATGGGTATGCATTAATGGGCTTAAGTGTGCAGGTGCTGGTTGGCAGAGATGTAGTAGGCCCACCCAGTGGAAGTCATTAATATTCGTATGTGGGCATAGCATATGCCTACACCTCCCAAACCTGAAGAGGACATCTACCGGATAGTTTGTAAACCATCGGGGAATACATAGAGACCTACACAGTGCCGTGTACCCGATTAGCATGGACGTCCATAGTTATGTATCAGAATGTAACAAAGTCCAACTAAACACTGCCAGAACTAGTGATATTAGGTGAACAGGTGGCGGAATATAGGTAATGACAGATGCCAACATGTATGAGTCATAAGCGGCATGTACCTCAACAAACGTGAAAGAATACATATGCTCTGTGACTGTGAATGTGTCTGGTTAATAGAACCAATCATCTAAATGTGCCCCGCAGGGTGTTATGCATTGTTCCTGATACAGTGTTCATTCACACCCATTGGTATGTGACTTCTGCTACTGACGGAAAGTGCATAAGTTGATGACCACCTCAGGTAGATGATAGCATAATAGAAGAGGTTCAACACCTGTACGCCTGCGAGGGACACACCCATCTGGGCAGTTGTGTCTTGCAAAATGACAGTTATGGCACATAGCCTTTGAGTTCGGGAATGGAGGCTATATAGTGTGTGTAGTGGTGTCAGACATCAATTTGTTGTATCAGTAACAGCTACATGTAATAGGAAACAGTATTATCAATTATAATGCTACATGAATAACCTTAACGTATGCAAACCGTGGAAGTCGTCCGTTTACTACTGACTGTGGGTCAGACCTCTCAACCAACTGGGGACAAATTTCAACAGAATCAGGGACAAGTCAAGAAAAACTCAAGGACAATCAGGGACACATTTAAAATATTAGTGCTATTAACTGGAAACATTGACAGAATCAGAGCATATGAATTAATACACATTTTCTGAAGTAAAAGAAGTTTGTAACTCTTAATTATTGTCATTATTCATTAAGTGTAATTCACCACCTTTCCTCCAAAAGTCACTAGTTTTAGGAGGGATTAAGAGGGACAGAGTTAAAATTTGAGTCAAAATCATGGACGTCCCTGAAAATCAGGGACAGTTGAGAGGTATGCTGTGGGTATGTGACACATGTGATAGCTCTACATATAGGGTCTATAGGGCCACCACCAGTCTGAACGGCCAAAGTGGAACCTGCTCTGTAGAACTGTCAGATGTACCAGGCAGAACATACTTACAGCCATGCATAGTACAGAAATATACATATTGGAACAAATCAAAGCATAGTCTAGCAGCAGTATAGATGCTTATGCTACTACATATGACATATCGACTTGTCAGGTATACAAGACCTGTAACAAGCAACCAGTACAGACACCTACAACATGAGAAGGTCCCCTAATCAGGACAGTTGCAATGGCTAGAGTATTGTCCATACCACTCAACTGTCCCTGAATGTCAGGTACGTCCCTGAGTTTGACTGAAAGTCTAACTGTGTCCTTCTTAATCCCTCCTAAAAGTAGTGGCTGTTGAAGGAAAGGTGGTGAATTACACTTACTGACTAATGACAATAAGTAAGAGTTATAAACAACTGTTACTTCAGAATATGTGTATTAAGTCATATGCTCTGATTCTCACAATGTGTCAAGTTAATAGCACTACTTTTGTAAAAGTGTCCCTGTTTTTCTTGACCTGTCCCTGATTCTGCAGAAATGTGTCCCCGATTGGTGGAGAGTTCTGGTATTGTCACATGTGATATGTGTGATGAGGGACTCTCCCATGCAAAGTGGGAAAGGTGTCACTCCTACAGTCTCCTGTCGTGCAATCTGAAAGGTGGTCAACGTGCAGTAGGTATGCGGTAGCATGACTCTGCAGACAGCTGCGTTAACAAACTCAAGTCACATGTCAGCATTGCAGAGTATCGGTTCCCATTTATCAGGCAGATGGGAGCAGATCGTATGAGGAACACACATATAATATGATTACGTCACTGGACAAGCTGCCGAGTCTGTACAGTCGAATGGCTGCCATTGCAAAATGGTTACACATACCCAATACTGTAGTCATGTAGTCTGATGTAATACGCATCACGAGGGATCGCACACACCCAGCGTGAGTGACAAATGTAAGCGGAAATGTCGGAGAGCGAGCAGCTGTAAGCGTGTTTGTCTACCAGTATGCCAGTAGTGCACTGTCAAAGACATGTGGAGTCTAAACGTGTATAAGGTGCTGTGACCAGAGGTCAGCAGTGCTTAACACTGTGCAAACCCACGCGCAACAGCTCCCACCTGCTGGACTGTGCCTTACCCGGTTTGTATCCAAAGGCATCGGCCTGTCCTCAAACAAAGAGCCGCCCAATTCATATGATGGTAGAAGTACCCTGCGCACATAGCTCATGTGAATTAACAATAGACCATGGCATATGTACAAACAATAGACCTCAAACACCATACAGTGCAGACATCCAACAGTATAGCAATGTACTGGCAGATATGTCTGGACCACTGGTGTGTGCATGCCTGGCCGTCCTGTGTTTCAGTGCGTGAGCATGCCCAGTATGACTGTTACGCATGTTGTAGACCGACAATACCCTCATGTGTGTGAGCATGCAAAGTATGGTCAACTGTATTGCATGTGTCACATATCCAGATAGTTAGTACTGTGTTGCTGACCCCTCCGTTCTACACAGACAGGTGACATGCTGTGTCTGTAGGGTAGCTAATGGTCATGTGGCACTGACAGTTGCTACATGTCTGCATAGCGTGGGGGGACATGCAACCACAACCACAATCCTACACAGCACCGTGTGTGGTGCACATCACTCTCACATGTGTAGGTGTGATGGGGGCACAGCCAATAGTTGTACACATTTGCCGCTACTGTACTGGTCTGCCGGGTACTCCATGTCAGTGTGTGGAACTACCTATATTGCTGGTTGGAGGGATACCAGGGTACGTCAGTTCCCAGCATTAATTACCAGCACAGTGGTGCTGGACGTCCTAGCTTACACAACCTACATCAAACTGCCTGGCCTGCTGTCATCTGTGTGTATCATAGGGGGTTGGGGTCAGTCATTGGGCATATCCATAGGCCATCGTATATCAATTGTCTGTATTGGTACACATCTGTCCAGCTGCATGGAATGTGTGTGGGCTGTATGGACACACATGATGGTCAGCCCATAATCTGCAGTGGGTTAGGACACCCTGTGTACTACAGGCTACCATTGTGACCCCTGTATGTGCTACAGAGGTCATGGTGCCACTATGGATGTGTACTGTCTGCTGCCCTAACATTTGGCCACCACAGTCACTTGTATGCTCATATACATACCATAGCAATGGGTAAGTACACATTCTAATACAACTGCCACTTGTTGGGTCAATAGACATACCCTTGGTGTGTTCCAGACTTGAGGACGGTGCTGGAGTGCTGCCTATGTCGGATGCACACAGTGCGCCTCCCATACATGGCCGAGCACAGGTACTGTCATGTTTGGCATCCATTGTACTGTGTGCGGGTCAGAGAGGGGAAATCCATGGGTACCTACTGTGTCAGTGCATATGCCTTGTGTTGCCTCTTTGCCAAGGGCAGGTCATACTGTGCATGGGGTTTCACCGACTGTGCCCTACTCAGGTAGTTCCTTCACCAAGACACACTGTGCCTGTACAGGCCTTGGCAGTGGTGTTGGGCTGTGTGGCCCTGCCCCATGCTGTTCCTGCTGCAACTGTTACTGCAGGATAACATTGTGTAGCATAGCAAATACTATAACAACTTGTATACATGTAGCTTGTGAATACTGCAGAGCTCCAACGGATGTGTCCGGATACCAGAACTGTGAACCAAGCATCCCAAACACATGCACAAGTATATGTCTTGCCTGTGCATCCGCCTCAGTATGGTATGAGTGTTCAGGTGTGTGTGCATTGCTGATGGGTGTTATCAGCCACTACACCAGTGTTTACCTAGCATCCCCCACTAGGAGACTGTAGGGGATGTCCATATAGGCATTGGTGTGCTACAGCTGTGTCAGAAGCCATATATCGGACACATCATAGCTTCCAAGGCCGACAACACACACATTCAGTCTCATGCCCTGGCCATCGCATATGGCCTAGCTGTTGGAGGGTATGCCCCTGCACTGACTGTAGGCCCTACTCTGCTCCCCGAGTGGTGCTACATGTGCAGACTGTAGCACCCAGTACCCCAGGGTAGTCATCCATGTTGTTGAACAGATGCATATTGCTGGTCCACTAATCACGTGTGTTGAGGACATGTACGTGCTCACTAGCATGTGTTGACATGGCATCTGTGAACTGGTGCAATACTCTGGATGCAGATGCCTGTGAGATAACCATGATATCCCCAGTTGTGCTGTGTGAGGTACCTGTGGCTAGTACACCTAGGCCAACACATCCCATGCTATACACAGTGATGTGTTTCCCTAGGCCTGTTTGATGTGTTAGGCACAGGTCAACAAGCTGCTGTAGGAGGTCTCTGTCCACCCCACAGTGCTCCAACATCCGCAGCCTATGTAGCCCCTGGTAAGTCACCCTCGGTCTATAAAGTCTTATGTCACCCCAGTAAGGGTTGCTCGGCAGCATACACATCCTCACTGCCCCAGCCTCCTGCACATGTTGGTATATGTTGCCTGCTGCAGCCCGTGTCATTTAGTTGGACTGTGTCATGAAATGTCCCTGCAGGTATACACCGGTGGTGTAGAGTGTGGACGAAACCTGTGTGTATGCTGCTTGCTCACATTAACATACTGTTCATGTGTGGGCTGGCCATGTTATCTGCTGATTGTGCTGATCAACACCTGTTTGTGCAGCCTGTACACCCTGACTACCCCACCACTGCTGTCATCCCTCCCAATGTCACCAGCCAGGTATACACACACACCCCTAGCTTAGGTGTGCTAAGGCAGGAGCACTCCCGAGGCACAGTTCTGCAATATACGTACAGTATGCCTGACCTCCCTCCCATGCTGTCAACTATATTCGAGACCTGCACCTGGCTGACTACACACATACACTCCAGGGACCAGCAGCACACCCTGGTGATAAATGTGATACACCATAGTCAACCTCATCTGCATAGTATAGTCTTCTAATGAATAGTTATATGACCCATACCGAACCTCCAACATATTAACCACTGCTCAGTGTTGCTCAGATCCATACAGAACTGGCAACAGGTGCCTTATCGTCACCATATTCGATGTCCCATGGTCTTCCCAGCAACAAAATAACTGGTGTCTACACGACTACAAGCCGTGGCCCTGCACACCACAGACGATGTGCGTTAACACCACGCCATGGCAGATATACATAGTTCCCAGGTTATCATGTACAGATCATCCGGCACAAACATTCAATAGTGCTGATGTCCCCAGACATATGCTCACATCTATGTCCACCTCTACATCTACATATATCATATATATTATTTGTATACATATACATGGACATATATATATATATATATATATATATATATATATATATAGATATATATATATATATATATATATATATATATATATATATATGTGTGTGTGTGTGTGTGTGTGTGTATATATATATATATATATATATATATCTATCTCTATATATATATATATATATATATATATATATATACATACACACATATACATGTACACACATATGTAGATATGGCATTTATATCACAACAGCGGACCACATGACAGCAATGCATTAGACAGGAATGGAAACGAAACTACATATGCCACCTGCATCATGTAGTGTTGTTACCATCAAGGCAGATGTGTTATGTTGCGTCACACGGGTCAGACCGTTTCAAGGGTAAGAGTAGGGCTGCTGACAGTTACTCACCAGACCTATTGGCGAATGTATGTGTTGACAACCCAGTGTCTTGGCAGAATATGCGGGCTGTGGACACTATATAGGTCAGCAACAAAACAAACTGAACACATCCCGCAGCTAGCCCCCCACAGATACCAACACATACGGTATAACTGTCAAACACACACACCTGACATGCCCTGGAATCGAGCATCTACCTGTCTAGTCTACCACACTACAGCATTATGCAGTAACAGAATGCGCTACCGAGTTCCGGCATCATCGCACTCCCACAGGCATACTTCTAGGCAGATGACATCATACACAAAGGCAAAGACGCCGATAGGGAATGTATGTGGAGTGATCCATCTAAAAGCATTACTTTGTCCCCAGGCAGCTGGAAACACACACACTCACAGAGGCACACACTTGGCAGGGCTGGGAATCGAACATAAACCTAACTACCTTATTACACTACAGCATTACGCAGTTACACAATGTACTACCGAGATTACTAAACACAGCACTCCCAGAGGCATACTTCTAGGTGGATGACATCATCTGCAAAGGCAAAGACGCCGATAGGGAATGTATGTGGAGTGAGCCATCTAAAAGCATTACTCTGTCCCCAGGCAGTTGGAAACGCACACAGGCACCCACTTGGCAGGGCTGGGAGTCAGACATACTCCTAACTACCTTATTACACTACAGCAGTATGCAGTTACAGAACCCGCTACCGAGATTACTGAGCACAGCACTCCCAGAGGCATACTTCTAGGTGGATGACATCATCTGCAAAGGCAAAGACGCCGATAGGGAATGTATGTGGAGTGAGCCATCTAAAAGCATTATTCTGTCCCCAGGCAGCTGGAAACACACACACACACACTTGGCAGGGCTGGGAGTCGAACATACACCTAACTACCTTATCACACTACAGCATTACGCAGTTACAGAATGTGCTACCGAGATTACTGAACACAGCACTCCCAGAGGCATACTTCTAGGTAGATGACATCATCCGCAAAGGCAATGATGCCGATAGGGAATGTATGTGGAGTGAGCCGTCTAAAAGCATTACTCTGTCCCCAGGCAGCTGGCAACGCACACACAGACTTGGCAGGGCTGGGAGTCGAACATACACCTAACTGCCTTATCACGCTACAGCATTACGTAGTTACAGAATGCGCTACTGAGATTACTGAACACAGCACTCCCAGAGGCATACTTCTAGGTGGATGACATCATCCACAAAGGCAAAGACGCCGCTAGGCGAATGTATGTGGAGTGAGCCATCTAAAAGCATTACTCATCCGCAGGCAGCTGGAAACACACACACACACACACACACACACACACACACACACACACACACACACACACTTGGCAGGGCGTCGAACATACACCTAACTACCTTATCATACTACAGCATTACGCAGTTACAGAATGCGCTACTGAGATTACTGGAACACAGCATTCCCAGAGGCATACTTCTAGGTGGATGACATCATCCGCAAAGGCAAGGACGCCGATAGGGAATGTATAGAGAGTGAGCAGTCTAAAAGCATATTACTGTCCCAAGGTAGACATAGACAAACACACGGCAGTGGCGTGAGCGGGACAACTGCCTATCTACGGAGCACTATTACAACACTACATAGATATGGGGCGCGCCGCGTGCACAGTCAGCTCACGCTCGCGGATTGCAATGCCACGGTCAAGGATTCCGACCATGTCACCCAATCGCCTGTCCAGAACATCAGCAATCTGCTGTTGAGCATTTGCCAATGCCTGGATATTGTCGTTTAGAGTACGGATAGCAGCCCTCTGCAGCCTCTGCCCTTCTCTGTTCTGCCGTTCAGCATGTGCCTGTGCCACCATTACAGTCTGGAACATGTCTCTGGTGATACCAGCTGCTGCGCTCTGTCCTGCAGGTGCATGTCTGCCAGAGGTCCTCCTAGGAGCAGCATTGGCCACATGCCTGTGTGGCACATCTGCAGTCATGACACTGACACCATGGTGTGGAGACACACCTTCTGTAACCACCACACGTTCCTGTTCCACGCTAACAGACGCTGACTGTCCTTCCTCTATGGCCACTGGTGATGCGGTATGTGTTGGCAGCAGAACTGTGTGCGGGGAAGAGGGGGACATAGCTGGGATGGTAACCATTGGCACAGATTCAGCCCCTGACAACCCTGCCTGTACCTCATGCATATGTTCATCACTGCTAGTATCTGTGGGGACACTAACATCAGATGGACCGCAGGAGGGTAACGCACCTACATCACCTGTGAATGCAAAGAAAGACTCTAAATTAGAGTAGACACACACAGACACACACAGACACACCATGCATGTGATTTGACAGACGGCATACAGCATGCATGTGATACAGCAGACAGCATGCAGCTCAGACATTAATAGTGTTAGTTAGCATACCTCCCTGGGTTGCACACAACAGCAAGCAGGTATCATATCAGTAGCCATGCAGTTCACACAATCATGGTAGTAAGCATGCATCCCCGTGATACACCATGTGGACCAGAACAGGTTAACAGTACACATGGCTGAAGTGACCTTGACATGTAATCTGCTGACGTGTGCATTAACATGCATACATGTCTGAAACAATGGTGTCCTGACACATGTACAGCATTGTAATGGGCATCACATTGCAGTGTTGTCTGTATGCCCTACAGATAGAATGCATGTTTAGCAAATGTGCATGAGCATGGAAGGGTAGCGTGAGCCATCTACATTGCTATACAGTGTGAAGTACAGACACTGTGCCATTGCATGGCATCATGAGGCGTCTATATTGCTATACAGTGCGTAAGATGCACACATTGCATAGCCATAACGGCATGCATACCCATGACATAACTGTGGATTGTGACCCACGATGCTGAGGTGTATACACAACAAGAAGAAACAACAGTAGGTGTTACTGCTATAATTCAACTGAACAACGATACCACACCAAGAACTTTATTAGATAAAGCTTTTGGGTCTACACCCTTCATCAGTATGAGTCATTACAAAAAAATCAGCATTTAAATAGGAGAATATAAAATCACATGCTTCAGCCCATCCCACTCCCTAATTAACAATCAAAACTAAAAGTAATATACAACTCATAAAGGTCTATATAAAAAAATATTAAAAAAAGGACAAGAAATCTTACTTTACATAAAAACTCTTCTGCTTAGAATAAAACATAAAAATGATTAATAACTTATGCAAACATTATATAAGTATTAATATATCTATACACAATAAAGAAGTCACTGGTAGCATCTAACATCCTGTGGTGTATTACATCAGGTTCTAGAAACTTGTCATAACCTATTAAAGCCTCTCTCTCTGCCTTTTAGCTAATACTGGCTTTAAGCTAACCGCATTATTTAAGCCCGGGGGTACATCCGCCTGTAGCCTAATAATCCACTCTAGTTCTCTCAACTCCAAAAGATTGTTAATGTCACCTTTCCTTAAACTCACTTCCATTTTACTTAATACCCTACATTTAAATACGTCTTTCACCTTTCTCCATGGCATGCTTACTCAGAGCATTCGTCAATACTTTTCTTCTTACTTCAGATTTAGGCTCCACTATTCTCTCTTAGTTTTCTGATCGTTTTGCCCACATAGAATGATGTACATAAGGTACACGTAGCTAGATACACTATCCTTTCCTCATTACAAGCAGTTAATGTTTTTATAGCAAAGTCTTCTCCTGTTATTGGATGTTGGAATTTAGTGTCTCCTTCATATAAATCATTGCAACAGGAACAATTATAACATTTAATCATCCCTTCTAAACCATTTTTTCTTTTAGTTTTAACCTGAAAGTCTTTATAGCATATTTTCTGCTTCAAAGCTACACAGCTCCTGTAAGCAAACCTTGGTTTATCACCTACAATTGATTTTATCTCAGGCATAGCCAATAAAATTGGCCAATTCCTTTCTATTATATTACATACATTCCGTGTATTTAAATTGTATGTTGTCATATACCTCAAAGTTTCAACAACTGCAGGTGAACCATCATTTGTTTTCTCATTACCAACCACCAATATTGGTCTATAATTAATCTGTCTACCCTCTATTACTTCCTCCCTTATCTTATTTATCAGATGTTTAGAGTAACCACTTCTCTCAAACTCTAATGACATAATTTCTACCTGTTCAGAAAAAAACATCCTCAACTGTATTCAGCTTACTCAATCTTATAAATTGTGCTTTAATTATTCCTTTAAAAATATGTGGAGCATGCATACTGTCCCTATTCACATACCTCAAAGCATCTACCTCTTTTCTGAACACCTTAGATTCTAATCTGCTATTAACCTTAAACAACATTACATCCAAGAAATTCATACTACTAACTGAAGCCTCCATTTTAAACTTTAGAAAGTCAGTTGAGCTATTGAGGTATTGTACATAAGCTTCCAATTCCAATAGGGACCCCTTCCATATCATAAAACAATCGTCCACAAATCTTTTGTAGAACAACATTTTCTCATTTGAGTAACTACTTTCATCAAATATAACTTTCTTCTCCCACTCATAAAGCACAAGATTAGCATACGTCTTGCCCTTTTTTTAATATTTTTTTATATAGACCTTTATGAGTTGTATATTACTTTTAGTTTTGATTGTTAATTAGGGAGTGGGATGGGCTGAAGCATGTGATTTTATATTCTCCTATTTAAATGCTGATTTTTTTGTAATGACTCATACTGATGAAGGGTGTAGACCCGAAAGCTTTATCTAATAAATTTCTTGGTGTGGTATCGTGGTTCAGTGTATACACAACAAACCATGCTGTGTCATGTGACAGGTCACTGGAAGACCTACAGATGACACCCCTGCACAACTATTACAGAGTCTTAGCTGCCTGGCAACCATGTCCACACATGGCAGACTTGTCAATTCACCATGTCCCATATGACATTGATGTACCACACACACGAGGTGCACAGCTAATGGTGATGTCCTACAGCAGCAAGGGAAATGTACAGTATCTGTGGCCTGATGTGGTGTCAATGTCTGTGGAAGCTGTACAGGTGACTACTGTCATGCTATGACACAGTCATGATGTTCAACACATCTTATATGGTAGACTTCAGTGACACCTCCACTAGCTGTGCACAGGCTTTTAGGATGTCCAGTGTACCACATCAACTGTATAATCAGTCAACTAAGGCTATAATTGGACCATGTGTGGACAATGTGCAACAGGGTGTATACACATCACATCTACTGTGTGGCTACATGTCTCTGGCCATCCTCCATGGCCATGTGTGAACATGTGTTGGCCAAATGTTTGTGATGGCCATCTATCTCACATGTCTGTGTTGTCCTATATGACATACACCCATAGATGTCAGATATGTCACCATCCACAGGGCTATGCAGACAACGGGTTGTTTGTTTGGTATGTGGGGTATGTGTTATGGGATAGTGTGACAATATTGCAGCCAGAACACTACATGTCTGGGACATGTCAGAATGCACATCACAATGTGTGCACCCATTGCAGGGGCATATAACACAATGGTGACTCCTGTGGGCTGCCCATATCCCAGCTCACTGTGTGGTACTGTTTGCGTACCATACATGTGTTGTTCCAATGTATAGTACATATGCCTACATTGTACAACAGCTCCACCGTTGTATGCACAGCTGTCCACACATGTAGCAATGACAGATACTGTGGTTTCATGTTGGTGTATCATTTTGTTTGTATATGTTGCACATGGGTAGCCACTGTGAATGATGGGAGATGTGACCTGTATATTGTGACTGGACCAAACATCAAGTGTACAAGTGTTGACTGGCCACATGGCGAATAGATCTATGCTTTAACATGCCTGATACTGATGACAGTCTCACCTGCAATGGACTGATGTCTGTGCGGCACGCCAGAGGTACCTGTATAGGGGTGACACAACAGTTTGAACATTATCCATGACTGTATGACAGACACAGGGTGCACTGTGCATGTTAACACATTCGCCTGTACAATAGCATATAGTATGCACATGTGTGCATACACAGGGTAGCATACTATAGTATGCAGGATGTGTGTAAACATACCTTGCATATGATGTTACATTACATAATGTATAGTGACACATGCAACTAAATAGGATATAATAGTCATATGTGCAGTACTGACTTACCAGGCAAGTCCAGGCTCATTGGTTGGGAGACACCCACCTCCACGATGGCAGCTAGTGTTTGTGGATGCTGTTCTGAGGGTGTCCCCAGACTGGCCAGTAGCTCCTTGGTGTGTGTGGGTAGGGGCTGGGTTGGTGGCCCACCACCTGTTCCACCTTGTTCCCTGGCGAATGCAGTGGCACGCTATTTCACATGTCATATCAAGTCCATGCAGTGTCTGCGCACCTGCTGGTAGGTGCGGTTATGGCCACCCACATCATTAACCCTCCTGCAAAGATCCTGCCACAGGTCGTCATGCTGCTGGGCATGCTGTGGCACATGGCTGAACAACACATCATAGTTATCATGGAGGTACGGGATGAGGACATCATCCTCCTGGTGGCTGTACGCTGGCAGGCGTGAGCGAGGCATTATCTGTAAGACATAATGATGGTGACAGGTCACAGTGTCACAGAGATGTACAGAGATACTGCTACACATACATTTGTAGTAAATCTAGTACATCTGCACAGTTATCTTTGCAAATCATCATGACACTGACACAACTGACATGTTTGTGTCACACACATGTAACACCCGTTATGCATTGGATATCATCACCATATATGTGTGTCACATCATTACATTGTTCATACTCCATGTGAATGCTGTCTTGATGTGGGCATGTCTGTTTGCCTGCACTGGTGTTCTTACCTATCAGCACATGCCTGGATGTGTCCACAGTAATGCTGTTGACCTTGATGCTGTGTATACGTCACATATCAACACATACACTGCCTTAATGGATTTGAGCAGTGACAATGCACACATACACATGGAAACCTTTACATGCATCTGTTCTGCCATATACATCTACACAGCACTGTACAGCAGTTCAACATCCTGCCACGGATTGCCTGTGTTGCACATGTGATAGACATGGGACTATGGCTAGTCGGACGTCATTCGCAGGGATGGTTATCAACTATAGCATGTATGGGCATGGTTTCCTAGCTGTATCCAACAGCCATTTTGCCACCGCGTGGTGCATCAGTGCCACATTACTGATCCAGACAGTTGATAATACATCTACCATGCGGTCATCACACCATGTATGACAGAAATGACATGTGCAGCTTTGATGGACATGGTTGCATGGTATGGTGGGAGTATGTCACATGTATGGCACAGGGATCTGTCCAGCATGTGGTGATCCTAGTAGTAGGATGGTGGCTGTCCATGACATCTGTCTTTCAGATCAGGATATGTACGTGTAGCATGTCCAACATCATAGTGTAGCACATGTCTTTGTGCAAGGTAGCCAGCATGCTGCATAGTGGAGGTGAGTATTGTGAAGGCTGGTATCGCCCATCCACGCATGGCCAATACCCCTTAAAGGTGATATGTGATCCAATATTGGTTACCTGAGTGCTGAGTATGCCTGTCCAATGATCTCCATGCTCATGGATGGCACCCTGTCATGACATGGGTGCCTCGTATGACTACCTAAGTGGCCTGGAGATGTCACCAACTCAGGGAGGTGAACTGCACAGCACCATCCCTTACACAGTGCCCATAATGTTGACCGCAGTCTAGGTGGTAGTTAATGGGTACAGGGATATTCACCTAGCGATGACAATGCTGATATCATCTGTCAGAATGTGCACATATGTCACACACCTCACCCACAAAGCCCATTCTGTATGTTGTTCACAATACTGAGACAGCTATTGCTCATAGGTCATGGCCATTCACATTCTTACATACACAGATGCCTCACATTTGTCTGTGTGGTATGGGATACAATGAGGGGGGAGTGCAACACATTAATCCTATTTTACTGTAGCTGCCACTGGTGTGATATGCACATGTCACTCTGACACCTTTTGTAGTGTTGTTTCTGTCAACAGGCCACTGGTAGAACACTCCTGTGACATACGAAGGTACATGTAGTCAAACATCCGTACTGTCATCTACATCTGTACTGCTAACATCTACATTGATAATGGTTCATGGACTTGCAGACCATACTCAGCAGGGTAATATTGTGGTGCCTCCAATTATGACTGTCGTCACCACTTGTGGGTTGATATTATCCAACACCCTATCTGTATTGCATTTTCATGCTCAGCACTTGTTCAGAACTTGTGAGCACTTCATGAGCTACTAATTAATATAGCACCCATTCCAAACCATTTCTCACAAGTACACTGTCTGTCCTTACATTTCCAGCTTGCTTACAGTACAACAGCTGTTGTACACACATAACTCACATATCTTGTGAGACATGGTTGAATATACAGGCATGTCCAACTGTCACGTACCAGTGCTATTGCCTGTCTACATGATGAATATGGCATACATGTGGCAATAGAGTGATTGTCTCATGTACACAGTCAATGCTCACCTCCCAACATACGACACTCCAGCCTGTGGGAGATACACATATGCAGCCATGCTGGGGGTAATGCTGTCACCAACCCTGACTGAACCTGACAGTCATGTGGGGCCGTGTAACATTTGCAACACACCCCACTCATCACATAGTCTCACAAGATCTCCACCACCACAGGCCGCACATACGAGTACAACTTGTGCAGTACCTCTCCATACTCTGTGTAGGCACCAAAGGCAGCCCCCATCACCAAACACAACAACAATAACTTATAGCCCACAGACTCATGTGTGCCCATCACATACAGCCAATAGGGGTGTTATATACACAACGCACCAGTCATAGGTGACTCTGTAGGCGGTCACACTGATGTCCCACTCAGAAGGCTACACAAGGCGATAGTCACTTACATCTAGCTGTCGGGTAACTGGTTCTGCAACATAACCTATGCACCCATGCCACACCTCACCAGGTACAATTTGACTGTCATTCTCCATGTTAGTCTGACTGCCCTGAGATGCAACTTCACAGACTACATATGCAGGGACATGCAATAGCTCACCGGTCTTGTAGCCCTGAAGGTATGGGCCAAGCTCTGGGGAACATTATGCATTCATCCGGACATCCGGACTTGATACCACTGTTCAACGACTGACTGTTTCACTTCAACAGTTGCTTATGCTTCTGCTGTCATTCCACAGGCATCCAGTATCTGTCTGCTTTGACTGACATGGTCAACAAAACACGATGCTTTGGCACAGATAACCTGCACCTGTCAGCCCTGGGAGTACAGATAACCTGTAAGGCTCTTGCTGCTCCTATACTGCCTGTCTTGCACAGTTTCCAATAGCATTCACCACCAGAACGGGAACAGGCAAGCAAAACATGGGGTCATGTGACTCAATGCTTGACATCTTCATCTCTGATGCACGCAGGCAAGGCACTCCTTATAATGGACCACTTCAATATCTCTGCAGTGACTGGGACCTGCCTCTAGGCTCTGCAGAGCACACCTGCAATGACAGGTTATACGCAGACCACACCTTTCAGTCATGTAACCTGGACCGGAACACCCACGGCTGAGGTGTTCCCATATTCCACTATGTTGTACACACATCCTGGCTAGTTACTTAGCACAATGCATCAGAGGTGCTCCACGTGCAACTCACTGTGGCCAGAACTGCTATACACATTGTAACATGCTATGGATTCAACAACATACCCCACGGTTACCAGACCTCATTTCTTTGTGTACTGGACAGTAGGGTTCAGACAGGTACTACTGATGTGAGACTGACTCTACCCCACACTTAACTGGGATAGCCACTCATGTACCGACACACGCTGTCTGGGATTCATAACCTCCACTCGGCTGGATCAACCCATACACACCACCTCCAAGACCAACAATATCCTAGACATGGACACTACCAACATGTGACTGGTGTTCCACACCTGGGGTTATCCCCTCGTTGGTGGATTCCAAACATATGCTAATCACCCTTGTTATCCACATCCCGGCACCACACCCTTCACGACATACACAGTACAAGAGTACTGAAGACAAGATTATCAATTTCAACAATTGGCTTAAGTATTGGTGTCATTCAAAGGGGATCCAATGCCTGTCAGCCTGGGATGACATGCTCGACAAGCCACGATGCTTCGCTAGGGACGGCTTGCACCTGTCACCCCTGGGCTTTCGGATATTGGCAAAGGCTCTTGCTACCCCCATAGTGCCTTTTTTAGGCAAGGCTCAAAAGACAAACCCACCTCCATAGGTATCACAAGGGATAAGAAACTAAGAGTAATGCTACTCAACGCCAGAAGTCTAAACCTCAAGATGCACGCACTCGAAACTCTACTTAGCATGGAGAACATCGATATCTGTGCAGTAACAGAAACCTGGTTCAAGGCTCTCGAGCACCCCAGCACTACCAGGTTATACCTCATACCATGCTTTTCGGCCCCAAAACTTGGACCGAACCACAAAAGGAGGGAGAGTATCAATATTCACAAAGATACCCACACCTCCAGGTTGGTGGCACAGCACGAAGCATCAGAGACTATCCATGTGCAACTAACAGTGGGTAAAACTGCCTTCCAGTTTATAGCCTGCTGCAGACCACCCTCCCAAACCCAGGAACCCCACTCGGCCTTCCTGAGAACACTGGAAAATATGAAGGTCTCTCCAAACACCATTATATTGGGTGACTTCAACTACCCAACCATAGACTGGGAGCATTACTCTAGCTCCAACACCCTAGCCCAAAGGTTCCTAGAATTTATAAACTCAAATGCTATGGAACAACTTGTTACCACTCCCACAAGAGGGAAACGCATACTGGACCTGATCATCACCAACATGGGGACTCTATGCTCCAGACCAGAAGTGTATCCCTCACTGGTAAGATCAGACCATAAACTAATCTCACTGGATATTCACATCCCGACCCCACCCCATGCCCAGAAAACCACAGTGAAAAACTTCTCTAAAGCAAATTTCACACTCCTCAAAACCGAGGTGGAATCCTTCAAAGCCCCCGGGCCTCTGGATAATATGGCCCAGACCACAAAATCCTTTATAAACGCATTCTATGAACACCTTCAGGAATGTATGGATCATGCGATCCCAAATAAAACCAAGACCCAATCCTCCAAAGGCAGACCTGGTGGACCCCAGCCATAAACAAACTATACAATAGAAGGAGGAAGCTACTACATGACAGAGCAAAATCCCAAAAAGGGAAGGCATCTCTGATCAGTATTAGCAAAAAACTATGGGCACTCATAAAATCGTCTAAGGCCAGCTTCGAGAGAAAAATTGCACAGGACACTAAGGATAATCACAAGGCTTTCTTTAGTTATGTTAGGAACCTGGGGAATTCCCAGATATGCTCAGAATTAGTCCAAAATGACAAAAATACACCGAACCCACAGACATTGCCAACATCCTAGCTGACAGGTTCAGCAAACTTCTCCCCCCACCAAAAGGGCTAATATCTATCCCAGCAGAGTGCTGCTCCCTGACATCTCAGATGCTCAGGTAAGAGCTGCCCTCCAAAGCAAGAAACACAGCATCAATGGGACCAGACGGTGTCCCGGCTGCGTTCTACATGAACTCAGAAGAGCTAAACCCAAACCTAAAACTACTGTTCAATCTCAGCCTTACTACAGGATATGTACCCAAAGAGTGGCGACAGCAACAGTGGTCCCTCTCCACAAAGGTGGTGCCTCAACGGATCCTGGAAACTATCGCCCATAAGTCTCACTAGCTTGGTCTGCAAAGCTATGGAAAGGATCATCATGGACCTTATAAATAAAGATATTGGGGACCTACAGACACTGGATCCTACCCAGTTCGGCTTTGTTAAGGGCAGATCCTGCCTCTTAAACCTGGTCAATTTCTTTGAAACAGTCACCAAGGCCATTGACAAGGGAAGGTGGTCCACACAGCCTACCTGGACCTTGCAAAGCCTTCGATACAATACCCACTGGCATTATAGATAAGCTCACCAGCTTAAATATAAACCCCTATGTCACTAGATGGGTTGCAAACTGGCTCAAGGACAGAACCCACATGGTTAGAATAGCTGGAGCCATGTCAGACTCCAAACCAGTTACAAGTGGCATCCCACAAGGCTCAGTCTTGGGACCTCTCTTGTTCGGTATATATTTCTCGGAGGTACAGGCCAACATGGAAGGACTGTGGCTGACCAAGTTCGCAGATGACTGCAAACTGGGCACCATAATAGACTCTCCAGCTGACACAAGCATCCTCCAAAAAGGCCTCATAGAAACAGACAACTGGTGCCAGGGCCATGGCCTCAAGCTAAACGCCAAAAAGTGCATAGTCATCCCCTTTGGCAAAACAAAGTGGCCACAAATTACCACATAGGTGGTAATCCATTAAGTACAGAAGAAGTAATTAGGGACCTGGGGACCCAAGTTGATAGCAATCTCTCATTTGACAACCACGTGGCCAAAGTGGTTAGAAAAACATTTTATATAGCCCACCTAATCATGAAGGGATTCACATCTAGATCAGGGAGGTCATCGTGCCTCTTTACTCATCCCTCATCAGGCCCATAATTGAGTACAGTGCCCCTTTGGGATGTACCTTACCAGACACCTGCAGCAACTGGAAAGACCCCAAAAGTACCTCACCAAGAGGATCAAGGGGCTCAAACAGATGCCGTATGCTGCCCAGTTAAAGAAACTCCAGCTCTACTCAGTGGCATACCGCCTGCTCAGAGGCGATCTGTTGCCTGACTTATAAAGCCATGTCCAACCCGAATTAATGGACATGCTGCACCTCAGAAAATCCAAATCCCATCGAGCTACTGAGAGACTTAAACCTCAGCACTGAAATAAATAGGACATGCTGGAGGGACAGATTCATAACCCAGAGGCTCCCTTCACTCTGGAATAAAATCCCAGTCCAGGTTAGGCAGAGTCCCTCATTGACTCTCTTCAAGAGGAATCTTGATGAGTGGATGGGAGATCGTAGGTTTACCCCGGGTATCACTTCTGTGTCACTGTTAGACAGAAGCGCAGTATACTAACCTCGAAAAAGGGCATAGCAAAATTAATTTAAAATGGGTGGTGAAAGCCATACACACTCTGGCTAGGCTTATAAATGCCCTAGGGCAGATAGCCTAGTATGAACCTATGAACCTATGAACAATGCCTACTACAGACGTCTTGTGACAGCAGTAGTCATGACACCCATGCAGATGGACAATGCACATACAAATGCTGAAACATACCAGTGCACTTCATTAGCCCTTACATGACTGCACGGATCATGCTATTCCAGACAGAGCCATGATGGTACCCACCAGATAACGGACGCCACTCTGGGGGTCCAGTTCCATGGACATAATTTACAACAAAAGGTGGAGGATGTTGCAAAGTGGAGTACAATCCCATGGGTGGGGTAGCTCACTGGTCAGCCTCAGTAGGGCTACGGGATCCCTCATCACATACTCCGAACCTAGCTATGTAAACATTACTGTGACACATTCCAGCGTGTACCACAAGGCATTATGGAGGTATGTCAGTAGTCAATGGCAATACCCACATCTGGTCTGACATACAACAGTTACTCATGAGCATTACAGAACCAAGTGATGTTGGCAACATGCTGGCGGATGGGTTCAATGCTAACATTACACCCTCTCACTCCCTACAGGGCCACAATCCATGCAGGAACATTGCGGTGTCCCTGCGGTCACAACTACACAGTACTAACCTGCACTCTCTAAGACCTGGAACACTGACTCCATGTGACCGTCCAACATCCCAGGCTGTGATTTACACAAACCTCTGAACGACATGTCTCCCCACTTGGCCACCAGATTCAGTAATAGCCTTGTATCAGACATTGTGGCCCCTGAATGGCACACAGCAGCAGTTATCACACTCCACACAGGTGGCACCACAATGAACGAGAGGGACTATTGCCCTATACGCCTGACTGGACTGTTCTGCAAGGCTATGGGGCACATCATCATGGAAATCATTCACAGAGACATTGGTGGGCTCCAGTCCTTTGATGCCACCCAGGTTGGACTTGTTAGGGCCAGAGCATGGCTCCTACACCTGGTGGACTCCTTTGATACAGTTACCAGGGTAGTTGATGACGGTAAGGGGGTCCACACAGCCTACATTGTCCTCTCATTGGCTTTCAGCACCATTCTCCATTCTGGTATTGACAACATACACATCAACCTGCACATCGTATGCAAAGTGGCTCACAGACAGGACCCACACAATGAGGGTAGCATACCATAGTACCTACAGTATTTCAGTTACACTTGGCGTACCACAGTCCTCAGTCATAGGGCCCCTCATGTTTGGTATATGCTTCCCTGAGGTACAGGCTAGCACAGAGGGACTTTCCCTGACTAGCTTTCCTGACAACTGCATACAAAGCACCATGATTGATCCACCAGCTGATACTGACTCCCTTCATAAGGGTGTCACTGTGACGGATACCTGATATCAATATCATGGCCTCAAGCTGCATGACACAAGGTGCATGAACATCCCCTTTGCATTACAGCAATCACCCGCTGACTATCACATAGGTGGTAGTCCCCTACATACATGTCACATTGTATGTGATCGTAGTACACACGTATGTAGCACCCACTCCTTTGATAACCATATTGCCACTGTGGCATGGATATCCTTCTACGTGGCCACCCTTATCTGCACTGGGGTTGTAGCTGGAACATAGGCACCCATTGTACCTCTGAACTCCTGACGTATATACACATTCAAGGGTACAACACCCCTTTTAGGGTGTACCTTACAGAATAGCTACGGCTTTACATACCACAACATTACCACGCCATGAGGATTATTGAGCTCCGAAGGTTGACGTATGCGACAGAACTACGGACACCACGACTGTACACATTTGCATACTAGATACTCAGGGGTGACCTCTGCTGAACAGACAGGGCCCATGTCCACAACTATATTCATGGATATACTCCACATAAGCGACATAAGCAAAAGCCACTGTGAGCAACATGCTCATGGATATGTGCACACACGCAATGATGAGTGGGATGTGCTTGAGGGTTACATTCCCAAACCAGACACTCACCATGCTTTGGAACATGATTCCTATGTGCATCACGCAGGGACACTCAGTAGCACTGTTCATGTGATACCTCACTTGGTGGATGGGAGACACACATGTATGCCAGGGATCACTGCAGTGGCTGTACTGTGCAGAGGAGCAGGTAACACATGGCTCTGCTGTTCACAGACAGGACACTACCCTAGAGAGGTGCCACTGGTGTAAACACTGTAGTTGGGCTTACACATAGACTTGCCAGACTGCATTGTACCCCACTATGAACCTGTGAAGCTATTACATGTCCTTTGTGCATGGTTAATTGAGTAAATCTTCCATTTCGATTAGCTATCATGCTGTTACAGTGTCCCGTGACTACAAGCCATATGTATCCTGTTACTGTATATTGTACATGCCAATAGACGGTACCTTTGGTATGCATGATATGCCTGTTATGCTGTGTAGAATATCTGACATATCTTCCTACAATACTGTACACTACACATATTTTACATATTATCCCATAATGCAAAGCATACTTGCACAGCGAGACCACCTTAGGCATGTCATTGTCGTTATATGCCCATACATATGCCTACTGTGACAGTATATCAACATATACTATCCCCTGCTATGGCACGTACTTGTTGGACATACCCTACCACTGATGGCGGGTGGTATGGAATTGTTCTGTTTAAAGCCCTCATGTAGCATCCCTTGTGGTGTCTGTGATGTTTACCTTTGGCCCACTGCAGGACACACAATTTCTACAAGCATTACTATGCTCAGCAAGACATCACTACATAATACCTTTTCCCACTTTATGCATTGCGGACACTTTTAATTAATACAAAACAGGCTATACATACACTAACATACTGAGTGTTGTACATACCTTGTTATCATTCTGAAGTTCTGTAACTATCTCTCTTACACTGTTTAAACAGTTCTATGGTATGAGCATATGGTTTGAATGTCTGTCAAGTCATCCTTATATACGTTGATACCTGTAACATGTGGTTTCCTGCCGCCAATTGGTGTTCCTGAGTGAATTATTACTTGAACATCAGCTGTGCAGCTGCTCGATTCGCCAATTATGTGGCAACAGTGGGGTATAATTGCATTCTCCACTTGGGCGTTGCCCATTTGCCCTACCTTCGGGGAGATGGCCTGTATTGTGTTTTGTTGTGTGTAATTGCAACTGCTATGTGTAGAGACATGGATATTTTGGATTCATGTCCCCCGTGGATTGTGTGTGACGGCTAGAGTATGTGGTTCTACATGTGAGTGTACCTGTCATCCCAACCATCTGATAAGGGACTATTGCAAACAAAACCTGTAACATCGCCGTCTGTTCCATTATACAATGGCTACGATTTCACATGGCGCCTTTAAAAATGTGTCTCTCACAAGGTATGTTAACGCTTCTGCCAATGTAATTGAGTAACTGGATGTTTGTGCTGTAATTACAGTCTGTATTGCTATAGTTTCATGTGTGGGGGATGTAGGTGGGTGTACGTAGCATATACAGATTTGTGGGGCTTGCATTTCTACATATTCCATATATGTGTGTGGGCTTCTTCCCTAATTAAAGACCTATCAGTTAGTAGACTTTTGTTACGGGCATATACATTGGGCCATTGTTAATTGGTTTCTATATAGTATGCAGGTGAGATTGATACTTCCATACCTCCAGAAATACAGCGATATGTAAAGGAATGTTACTAAATGACAGCTGTCCCATGTATTTCTGTCCCAGATATTTGCACTCATTGCAGTTGTGTTGGTAACTGAACCTCTTTGGCATGGGTTGCCACCTTTTCAAATGGCCATTGTGGGACACTTGCGGGACACACATCGGTGTTTATAGGCCAACACATACCCACGGCCAGTACACAGGATAGCACATACTTTTATCCTGAATACATACTTATTGTTGTAGGACTTTGGCTACTTATCATATTGCATGTAACATTTACGTTTCTTACATACAGGCATAACTATTTAATGCAACTATTACATAATATATGGGAATGTCCTACAATCTCGGACATTTGCCCTTTTTAATGTTTTATATCAGGACACAACTGCCCAGGGAGGGGCTGTCCCTCCTAATGTGGGACAGGTGGTAACCGTATGCCTATGGCTAGCTATAACCACACCTACCATAATGATCTACCTCTGAGTTGGCACTAACAGACACACGATGCAGACACACACACACACATTACAGTCCCACGGACATGCACACGGCACCCTCAACACACACATACACAGACTACGGCAATCACAAACACAGTTGAACACAGTACCTACGTGGACCGCAACACCGGCAGCGGTAACTAAATGTCCCTTCATATTGTGATAATATTACTCGTACTGTGTTCTTTCGGTCTTTCATCCTCGTGGTTATGCGTGTCGGTATGTGACACATACCATAGTTGGTGGTATCCTATTTATTTGTACCTCCATGGTTGTGTGCATGTCATTGACCTATCTATATATTTGCAGATATCAGTGAATCCGTATATATCAACATATACCTCTCTGTCACCCTTTCTATCTGTATTATATATATGTGTGTATATATATATATATATATATATATATATATATATATATATATATATATATATATATATATATATATATATATACATCTGACAGAGATAGTGACAGGCAGAATACACCTTTCATTGTGTACTTGTCAGTGTATAATGTTTCCTGGACTCCGCACATTTGTGTTTGAACCTGTCACATTACACACCTGCCGTAGGTACATCTTGGCTACCATAGTATTAGGTAATTGTGTACATGATTGCGTGTTCTACTCCTGGCAGTGGTTGTTTTACCCTTCAGAGCAGGCACTATTAGTACAGGGGTGAATAATGCTGGTTTCACCTGTTCTGGACATCATTGACCGTGATCTGCGCGATATTCAGAGAAGCTTAGCCCTGTTTCGCGCATATCCGTATAGTCATATTTAAACGACGCTTACCAGCACTGGGCAACACATATTCCTGCTAACATGTGCTAAACATTATCTGATGACCTGCATCCGACATGCATTATTCATGCCTTCGGGATTACGTTACATCCCTTGCAGGACGTGGGACCGGGAACATGCACGACGGTCACTGCATTTACCACTTGGGCATCTGGGATTTGTACACGTGTTATGGCATTTTGTATGTGGACTATACTATGGCTGTTACTCCATACTGCAATCACATGGGTAACTCAGTTAGTTTACATATGGATGAGTCCTATTAATGGTATGTTCATGTGTTGTTTAATGGATGTGCTCCAGCATTGGGTATGTATATCACAGTGAGCCACACACGATAATGTGCTACACCTTCAAACGACCGTAGGTGGAGCATGCTGGGGTGACAGATACCTGTCATGGGTACACCCCATGCCTTGACACGAAATCCATGATTACATTATGTAGAGCCCCTCATTAACGCACCAGGGAATCCATGCAGAGTGTGTGGAGAACAGTGCTTACACACATGTGATCCCGCGATTGCCTCTGCTCCACTGAGTGACAGTTGGTTACTCGATGTTGTGGCGACAGCAGAGACTGTTTGCCTCGATTGGTGTATGGCCTCTGACAATTGGGCCTGTACCTACCGATGTACCTAGGAACCTATACACACAGTACCAACATATGCTGATAGGTGCATATACTGTTCAGGTGTTGACATTCCTTGTTCCAATAGCTGTTGTGTGTACAATGGTTGAGGGCTGCCTATGTAGGATTCACATAGTAGCCCACCTATACATTACAATTTACAGGTGGTCGTGTGTGTGCGCCATCCATTTTACTGTGTGTGCAGGTGGAGAGGTGTGTCAGTCCGTAGGGGCCTACACTGTCAGAGTATGTGCTATACGTTCCCTCTTTGCCAAGGCATAGGCATATTGGGCATGCCTCTGTCTGCCTACTAAGGCTGGCACAGGGTGTTTGTGGTCTGAATCCCTCTGTGCCTGTGATGGCCTTGGCAATTGTGGTGGGCTATGAGGGCCTTCACCATTTTGTCCCTGCTGCAGCTGTTTCTGCAGGATCATATTATGTAGCATGACACATACTATGAAGATGTGGGCACATGTGCCTGGAGAGTACTGCAAGGCTCCACCAGATGTCCAAGCAATGGAACCATGATTTCAGCATCCTGAACACATGCTCTGTGATGATTCTGGTTTGTGCGTGTGCCTCATTATGGCATTCTTGCATGGGTGTGTGTGCATTTCTGATGAGAGTCATCATCCACGGCTCCAGTGCATAGCCAGCATCCCCCACAATGTGGCCATGTGGGATATCCCCCCTGACAAATGCCTGATACAGCTGTGAGGCATGCCAGATATGAGAGTCATGGTAGCTTCCAGGGCTGCCAGCACACACATCCATGATAATGCCCTGGGCATTGCACATGACCTGGCAGTTGATGGAGTGGAATCCCTTGCGGTTTATGTAGTGCCTACCATGCTCACCGGGTGGTGACTTGATATATATGTGCGTGCAGTCTATCGCACCCAGTACCTCCGGGTAGTGTGCCACATGGTGGAAGTGAAGCATATTGCTGGCCAACTCTTCCTGAGTTCGGGGGAAGTATATATGCTCATTGGCATGTGGTAACATGGCATCCAGGAACTGGTGTAGTACCCTGGATGCTGATGCCTGTGAGATCCCCATTATATCTCCAGTTGGCCTTTGAAAGGTACCTGTGGCTAGTATTCGCAAGCTTACACATACCTTCGTGTCCACTGGGATGGGTTCCCCTCTGTTGTTTCTGGATCTCAGGTGTGGCCGGCACAGCTCAACTATTTGCTGTAAGATGTCCCTGTCCACCCTGTAATGCTCTACTATCTCCAGATCATGTAGCCCCTGGTAGGTTACCCTTGGTCTGAACACTCTTCTCCTCCTCCGGGGCCTGCGGTGGTTGTCAGCATCATCCTCCACAACACCGTCAGTCTCTAACACATGGTGATGAATCACAGCTATAGCAGCTCCCAACATGTACATTTTAAAAGTTCCACGTGTGTTTACACCTATGGTGCAGTGTTTGGGAATACACAGATGTGTGTAGGGTGCTTTCACACTTTATACTATTGTGCTGTGAACACCGATGATGTCATAGGGTGTGTATGTACGATCGTAGCTACAGGGTATCTTATGTGTTTTACTACAGGAACTACTATTGTGGTGCCTTTGGTGTTCAATTACATTTGGCTGCCGTGGATTACCTCTTGCCCTTCCCTTTACATTTCTTCACGTTTCACCTACCATTTTCTGGCATGCATCCAGCAGCCTGCTTTCATTTGTACTTTCCTAGACCTGGCTTATCTTGCGTAATGTGTTCTATTGCCTGTCTACTGTAGGTTTGCTTTGCTCTGCTATGACAGTTCTCCTTTCTTTGCAATCTGACACCTCCCCTATCCTGTTTTGCAGGTTTCTGCGAGCAGACTTGTCAGCTGCCGTTGATTGCCTGCTGTGAGTTAATAGGTGTTAATTGCTCAGTTGTACTCCAATTACCCTACTGCAGCATTTCCTTCTTTTCTTCCCCTGACCTTCCTGTTTGTGCTATGGTTCGCGGCGCGTGCATCCGCTTACCGGGTTTCGGGCACGTTTTCATCCCCATACACATGCGCTTTCTGGCACCAGATGTGCTCTCAGCTAAACGATGCTATACATACCTCCCCACCCCTGTCCTGTGGCTTTGCTTAGCAATGGCCAGGCCAGATTTGCATTGCTCCAATGTGCTTACAGCTACGGTGGCACACCCCACTGTTGATATGTATACCTCTGAGCCACGCCTCGGTGTTGTAGCGCTGCACCGTATGGTATATCCTTAATCCGGCGGCACATTTGCGATTCAGTATTACCTGCCTCATTTGCATGGCATTGACTACTAATTCATTGTTACCGCGCCGAACACTGTCACAGACCCTTAGCAATCCTTGCAGCTTGGTTGTGGTGTACCATGCATACCATTGAGTATTATGGTGAAATCCTGACTTGTATTACATTGCGATTTTATGACATTTGTATATATTTTCTTTGTGTTCCCGATTGCGCACAGATGCCCTGCGGTTGTATTTTGCGTTACTGTGGACATGACATTAAATGTTTTTTAGGTGTTGTACATCTTTTCTTATGCCATTGGCTGTATATTTAGCCATTGGCATATGTTAACTTTGTAATACATGAGTCTGGTCCGCTTTCATAGCTCCGATGCTCTGTTTGGAAAAATGTAAACCGTGTTTTTTGGTTTACATTTCTGTGGGCTTACGCTACGCCTGCACTGCTTCATGAATCACTGTGTACCTTCATTTGCATGGTGCGGCACTGCACATGGGGTGATTAGCATACCTAAGCTGAGGGCTGCGCATTTCTGGCGTACACCGGTAGTGCACATGGAATTGGATCATACCTGAATCCCTTGGTGGCCATATTTGGCATTATACCGCCTATGCTACGCCTGCGCCTGGCGCAAGCTTCATGAATCCCGGGGACCATCTTTTATTGCTACCCATAAAGTAATTTAATTTCAGCTATTTTTCTGAATTTACCCCCCTGTATTCCAGTTTCCACTGTTAGAATATATACATTTAAACAGTTACAGTAGTGCATGTACATTTCTGTTCTCTTCCAGCAGGGCACACTTGTGGTTACATTTCAAACAGCACTTTGCAAAACCCTTTTTAACACACATGTCTGTACAGACTATTTTGATATTCACATAACATACATTTCTAATGCAGTTTTTACACAAGCATCATATATAAATCATGTTGATATTCACAAATGACATATACCCCGGGATTCACTAATCTTCCATGCAGGAATAAGTTATTCCTGCATGGAAACAACCGTTTAAGGGCAGCATGGTAGCACGCCATGCATAGTAATGAAGGCACGCTGCCTCTGCTTCTAAATGGACACGGAGCATGGACGAGTGCAGGTGGTGTGTCTGAGAGCAGAGCTCTCATGATACACATCCCCCTGCACTCAGGAAGCGCCACTCGGCAATTACAATGAGCAAGAATGCTTATAGGAGGCTGCATACCTCCCAACTGTACAAATCGCAGAATGTCCAGATTTCTCGCCCATACAGCACGCCATTTGTCCTGACAAATCACTGGAATGATCTCAGTATTGAAATCGGTATATAATGGTATACATTTCAGTGTCAGACTTGAAATCCATCAGAAAACCTATATTAAAACAAATCCTGTTACTCTAGCAACTGTCCCAAGTTTATAAGAGCAATAATGAAAATATGTCCATAGTTGTACCACAATTTGTCAAGCTTTGTCCAAATAGTTTGCCTGAAGAGGTTGAGAGGTATGGTGGGTTGCTACGATGTTTGCCAAATGTGCAGATGCATGCAGAAATCCACAGCAATAAGTGAAACCTGTCCCTTCCTAGAGAAAATAGCAGTAGAAATTTTTTTTTAATCATACAGATTAAATTTAACCATAGGTGCGTGGGTTTGCCCATTGTTTAGCTACACATACTGTAGCTTAAATAGCACAAGAAGATAAATAGCAAGATACATGCAATTGAAGCAGTATTGCAATAGTGTAGTGGTCAGAGTGTTCGCTTTGTGAGTAGTCATTCTTGGTTTAATTCTCACTGTAGTAAATTCCATTTTCCATGTGAAATCACTTTATGAACATTTTTTTGCTGTATAACCTAATAATAACATATATTTGTGAAATGGAGTACTGCATTAAGTGCAGATGTGAGGTGTCATAATAATGTGGTACAATCCACAGATAAGCACAAGTGCACCATACCGTATATATGCACATGAATCAGGGATACAAAATGAAGGTATAATGTATAATGAATGATAAATCCATAGAGTGTCCAAATCTACCACTTTCCCAAGAGCCATGTTTCATTTCTGTCTAAATTAGTGTGGGAGTAAGTGGGAGTAAGCAGTTTTAAGCAGTAGTAAGTGGGTTTAAGCCCATTTGCATGGGGTAAGCAATGTGCACACGGGATAAGCTAACTCCCTGTAAGTATATTTAACCAAAAGTTAGCATTGCTTGCCATCACGCAAACCCACTTACAACTCCTTAAAAGTACCTTAATCATTCTGTATCCAGCAGCCACTGTTCTGCCCAGCAACAAAATAAACAGCCCTTGGAGGTCTTGAACCCAGGACCTTGTACACTATAGTCATAGCAGTTAACCAGCAAGCCATCACAGCAGTACAAAAAACTGAGGTATCCCCAAACAGATCCTCACTATAGAAAAATTACAGTTTACATGTGAAAGGAATCTATATACAGTTTTATGCTGTATAACCTACTACATAACATAAATATGTGAACTGGAGTACTGCATTAAGTCCAGATGTGAGGTGTCATTGTAATTTAAAAATAAGCAATGCTAAACATTGCACATCCCTGCTTACTAGGTGTAAGCCATGTGTAGGCCAGCTAAATCAATCTGCCCATTGGTATTCACCTTTAAGCAATGCCAACCTTAGGTAAGCAGGTTCACGACAAAGTGCATGAAACCAGCCCTATTTAAACCCCACAGGCGGGAATACATCTCATAACTGGTTACAGCTTCCTCCTGTAGGCACTATGGCTAATGTGGGAGAAGGATCGTGCTTCTGGGTGCAGCGCTGGGGCATCCAGGAGTCCAACGTCATGGCAGGACTCCTCGTTAAAGACCATGAACAGAGACTGCTGCAGGGTGGGTACCAGGGTTCCCTATATAAAGTGGAAGCCTGGGACCGTCTTGCCTGTGACCTCACCAGTGCCACTGGCATTCCTCGACCTGGTAACCAGGTCAGGCATCACTATGCCGACCTGAAATGTAGGAAGAGGGAGCTCTTGGATCAGTGGATCCAAGAAGCTAGGCAGTTGGGTGATGTCCCAGCCGTGTGTAAGTACTCATCCTACTACCTGTTTAATAATTGCCAGCTCATGGATATTATGGATAGTTATGGCTAAATATTCCTCTTATGTCTTTGACAGTGGCAGCAGAGTGGGCTGTGAATCAGGAAGCCCATACCTTTAGGCTGCAGAGGCTGCATCGCGAGGCAGGTTAGTAATAATCTTGCATGTACTGTCATAAGAAATAAATCTAAAAGTAGTAGAAAGTTAATTGCCAGTATAAAACCTGTATTGTGTATGGCATGTACTGAATAAACCAGACAATATGGCAGGAAGAGTCTCATATAGGTATGTAAATAAAAGGGTAACAGCCTGGCAGTAAAGGTCTAACTCCTGGACTGCTTGTGTTTACTCTGGTATCATATGGTAATGTAGCGTTGCAATCTCTTAATAGTAATGTTGTATTAAGCACTGTTACCCACACTGCGCTACATAAATAAAATGTGTAGGAATGCCTGTATATGACTGTTGTAATCACAATGTCATATTGTAGAACTGAGAGAGACTTAGACCGAAAACAGTGAAAAGATAGATAACATAATCCAAGTAGCACACTCAACTGAGATGTGAAGTGTTGTATTTTTAGCACACACAGCCATGGTTCGAATCCTAGGAGTGGTAGTAAGCTGTATGTAGAATCATACCCCACAACTGTACAGATATTGTCAGAAAGTCCAGATAATTGGTGTAATTCCCCTGCCTGTCACCCTGTCCCCATGGCAAATCAGTGGGATGATCCCAGAAGTTTAGGCAGCAGATAATAACATGCAACTGATTGTCAGACACCATAACTGTCAGAAATATATGTATAAGAACAAACCTGTCACTCTAGCAACTCACCAAATTGTTATGAGAGTAATAAGCAAAGTATGTACCATCCCCACCCCCATGTTGTGAAGCTATGTCCAGAGTGTGTGCAGTAGCAGAGTGAGACGTATGTGCATAATAATAATAATGTGGAATCTGGTAATATGTGTGACAACATTCAGGTAGTGTTAACAAACATTCCCCCCACAGGTCTGTCAGATACGAAAACTGTGCCTAGAAATAAAAGATTGAATTCCTGGACTGGTACTATTTAGTCTGGTATTGTATGGCAGTGTTAGTGTTGCAGTTTCTCTGAATAATAAGGTATTACTCATCAATGTCATCCGCACAGTGCTACATAACAAGACTCTCTAGGAAACCCTGTATAAGAGTGTTGTAATTACAAGGTCAGATTGTAAAACCACAGGAGACTTATAGACAGAAATCAGGGAAAAGATACATAGCAGTATCTATATAGCACACTCAACTGTGATGTACACTGTTTTATTTTTAGCAGACACAGCCATGGTTCGAATCCTGGAAGTGGTAGTAAGCTGTATGCAGGATCATACCCCTCAGCTGTACAGATTTGTCCAGAATGTTCAGATAATTGGCCCATATCTGCTTCCTGTTACCCTGTCCCCCTGGCATATCAGTGTAATGATCTCTGATATTTAGGCAGCATTTAATGTCATATAACTGACTGCCAGACCTGTAAACATTCAAAAAATGTATATGAAAACAAACCTGTCATTGTAGCAACTCACCAAAGGTTTATGAGGCCAATAGTCAAAATATGTCCCAGTTTCACCTGCATGTTGTCAAGACTTGGCCAGAGTGTGTGCAATAAGAGATGGAGGGGTATATGCATAACATCACCCTGGAATCTGCGAATATGCGTAGAAACAGTCAGGTAGTGTTAACAAACAATACCTCCACAGGCACACCAGATAAGAGGTGTATACTGCAGGTAAAACACAGTTCATGTACATAATTGTCTACAACCATACCACTGTCCAAACTAAGGCCATAGGGTAGTGCAATAATACCTGTAAGGTACAGATTACAGCACTGACTAAGAAAGTAATGAGAACTACAGGGATATACAAGTTGTTAATTGACATCTTTCTCTACCCCCCACCATATCTGCAACAATAATCTAAATATACAACTCAGTGGGCATGTGTACAATTAAATTTACTGTTGGGACATATGCCCTATTGTTTGATAAATATTGAAATTTGTTTCTATGCAAGTGCCATGTTGAAGTACTCCCACATTGGTGGCATGCTGTCATCAATGTACCTGCATGCTGTTGTAATGGCCACTGTGGTTCCATATATGCATGTGTTCTGTTTGCTATGCAACTGTTGCATATCTGATGTTTTGGGTTAATGTGAATATATATGCATGCTGTTATACCTAATCCTGGAATGTGTTAACTATTAGTAACCCACATATGTTATAAAATTGAAGCACCATAGCACATCTGGGAAGGCCGGTCCCAATGGACCCACCTCTCCCACCTCATCTGGCCATGGCACCAGGCACCTGCATGTCTGGGCCCATCCTGGGACCTCCTCGTCTGCTGGTCCTGCACCACCTTCGGGTGGAACCACCTCAGGGGATGGGGCTCACCCCCGGAAGCGTACGTGGACGGGATACTGTCACCCATCTTCAGGTCTGGGTTCTGGTGCATAGCAAGCTTTGCAGGGAGTTTGGAGATCTGCTACGCCAGCTTGAGGGCCACATGGCACATCTAGAGTGTCAACCTGCCCCTCCTACCCAGCCTCCAGCACAGCCACCTTCAGGGCTGTGAAAGTGCAGTGGTGACTTCCCATGGGTGGGGACCTCATTCCCACTGTTTCCATTAGGGGACTCATGGGCTTCCGACTTCCAAATACCCCTCCCCATCGAAGGTGTTTACCCCCCCACATGTGTCATATACTGCCCTTGTATGCTGTCTTGTCTGTCTTGTCTGTCATCCTACCCAATCTACCTCCAGAAATATACCTACTATCCCTCCCCAACATCCCACTCTCACCTTAAAAAAAGGCAATCTGTTCCCCAAAAAAAAGGCTCGTCCCATACACAGCTGTCCATTTCGCACACGTGTACATTGGACAGATGTAATCTGGTCTAGTTGGCTTCATAACATATTACTGTTGTCCTCACCCCTCTCTCAGAGGTATGAGTGTCCAAATCTACCTCTAAATAAGTGTATATGCACAGCTGTTGCTGTAGAAGAAATGGGCAGCTATGGACCATCCCTACACCCGTCCGGCACATCCCTAGCTATTTTCCCTACTGTCTTTCCCTGTTTGATCCCCTTTTCACCACTTTCCTATCAACCTTTTTTCTTTTCTTTTAAAGAAATTAGCACAGGGGTAAGCACTTTTAAGCAGCAGTATGCGGGTTTCAGCCTGTTTGCGCAGGGGTAAGCAATGTCTACACAGGATAATCAATTTAGAGGATAACTGACTGTAAACATATTTAACCGGAAGTTAGCATTGCTTACCATCACGCAAACCCAGTTACAACTGCTTAAAAGTGCCTTAATCACTCTCTATCCAATGGCTACCTTGTTTTACCCAGCAACAAAATAATCAGCCTTTGCAAGTCTTGAACCCAGGACCCTGCACACCATAGCCAAAGTGATTCACCACTAAGCCATGTCAGATATGCATAGCACAGATGTTTTAACAAACATATCATCCAGCACAGTCATTCAACAGTAAATGTATTTATACATGTAGATGTGTGTGAGTGTGTGTGTGTGTGTGTGTGTGTGTGTGTGTGTGTGTGTGTGTGTGTGTGTGTGTGTGTGTGTGTGTGTGTGTGTGTGTGTGTGTACATATATAGATATATATCTACATATATATATATATATATATATATATATATATATAGAGAGAGAGAGAGAGAGAGATCTATAGATATAAAAGAGAACACAACAAATACATATATGACCAAAGTCACCATTAATGGGGATGAGGGGGCCCATGCTAAGCACCTCTTGCAATTATTGATATCATTCCCACCCCCACAGCCAAACATATCTGCCTTGCAACACAAAAAAGTGCCTAAACAGGCATGTCCAAGGATCAGCTTCTGGTGATTTCTCCTGTCCGCCTGGTGAATCTGGGCATACTAGGGCAATACAGCAATTGCCTCATGTACACAAAAAACCCTCTACTCCTACTACCCAACACTACAACCTGTGAAAGATGCACTTACATAGCTAAACTGGAAGCAAAGCTCTCTCCAGCCAAGATTGAGCTAGACAGTCAAGAGGAGAAGGTTAACACCTGCACTACAACTCAAGCAACACATAGCCCTTCATAACCCAAACCATCAACACCGACATATAGTAGCACTAAATCCACATATGCGGAGACCTTTAACATTAACCTGCCCAAGCAACAAGGACCTCCAAAGCTGAAATGCAAACAAACACCAGTCACAACCAAAGTGACACATAGCTCACAACATCAGTGTGCCATCCAACAACAGCCCCTAGGGCAAGACAATGTACCCAACACTTTAGTCATAGGTGACTCTATAGTCAGGCACACTGATGTCCCACTCACCAGGATGAACAAGGAGAAAATTACAGTCAGCTGCCTGGCAGGTGCCAGGATCCGCCACATAATGAATGCACTCAAGACACTCCACAACAAGTACAAATACGACTCTGTCATTGTCCATTGCGACGTACCTCCCCGGACTACATGAAAAGAGACATGGAAGAGCGCTCGGATCATGTGGCCCAGGCAGGTATGACCCTAGCCCTGAGTAGCATCCTGCCTTCACCCAGAATGATACCACAGTATAAGGACAAAATGACTGGCTTCAACGATTGGCTAAGCTTCTAGTGTCATACAAAGGGGATCCAGTATCTGTCTGCCTGGGACGACATGATCGACAAACGATGATGCTTTGCCAGAGATGGTCTGCACCTGTCGCCTCTGGGATTCAGGTTACTGGCTAAAGCTCTTGCCACCCCTACAGTGCCTTTTTTAGGTAAGGTTCAAAGGACAAAACCACCACCGTAACAGATACAAGCATGCAAAATCTGAAGGTAATCCTACTCAATGCTAGAAGTCTAAACCTCAAAATGCACTCTCTTGAGGCACTTCTAAAAATGGAGAACATTGATATCTGTGCAGTAACTGAGACCTGGTTCAAGGCTCCAGAGAGCACCCCTGCAATACAAGGCTACAACTCTTACCACACTTTTCGGCCACCAAACCAAGACCGAAACACTAAAGGTGGAGGAATGTCCATGTTCACCAAGGATATTCACACCTCCAGGCTAGTTGGCCAACACAATACATCTGAAATTCTCCAAGTGCAACTAACACTAGGTAAGACTGCAATCCAAATTGTAGCTTGCTACAGATCCCCCGCCATGCCCCAAGATTCTCACTACACCTTTCTAAACATATTGGAAAATATTAAGATACAACCAAACACCCTAATACTGAGTGATTTCAACTACCCTGCCATTAACTGGAAAACTACTCGGGTACCAAAACCTTTTCCCAACGGTTCTTGGAATTCATAAATTCAGCTAATCCATTGTCCCACCAGGGGCTCCAGTATCCTAGACCTGGTCATTACCAACATGGGAGATAGATGCTCCACACCAGTGGTCACCCCCTCATTGGTCAGGTCTGACCATAAGCTAATCATCCTTGACATCCACATCCCACCCCACCTTAGTAAGCAAACCTCCGTAAAAAACTTGTCTAAAGCCAACTTCATGCTACTCAAGTCAGATGTGCCAACCTTCATGACACCCATGCAGATTGGAGCTGAAAGTTCGACTGCTGAATCCTACACTAAGGCACTGTATGAGCACATCCACTCGTGCATGAATCGTGCCATCCCAAATAGAACCAAGACGCTCTCCTCCAAAAATAGGAAGCCAATATAGTGGTCCCCTGCCATAAACAAACTATACAACAGAAGGAAGAAACTGTTGCATAAAAGAGGGAAATCCCAGGATGTAAAAAACTCCCTTACCAGCCTCAGTAAGAAGCTGAAATCCTTCATAAAATCCTCCAAACCTAGTTACGAAAATAAAATTGCCAAAGATTCCAAAGACAACCACAAGGCATTCTATAGTTATGTCAAGAATCTAAATGGCAATACTTAGATCTGCTCTGAGCTACAGCAGAATTGCATTAAATATACTGATCCCAAGGACATTGCCAATATCCTGGCAGATCGATTTAGTGCCAACTTCAACCCCCTCTCACCCCCTAAAGGGCCCATCTCAATACCAAAAGATTGCTAAATTCCAGTAATCACGGCCACACAGGTAGAAACTGCACTCTCCATAGCTAAGAATGCAGCATCCATGGGACCAGATGACATCCTGGGCTGTGTACTACATGAACTACACAATGAACTGCCACCTCACCTAAGTGTCATGTTTAATCATAGCCTTACCTCAGGCTTTGTGCCCATTGAATGGTGCACAGCTACATTATCCCACTCCACAAGGGGGGATCCAACTTGGATCCCAGGAACGTCCATCCATCAGTCTGATGAGCCTGATCTACAAAGTCATGGAACACATTATCATGGAACTTATAACAAAGACATTGGCAACCTTCAAACACTGGACCCCACCCAGTTTGGGTCCATGAAGGGTCGATCCTGTCTCTTGAACCTGATTGACTTCTTCGAATCAGTCTCCAGAGCTGTGGACGAGGGTAAGGTGGTCCACACAGCCTTTCTGGACCTTGCCAAGGCCTTCGACACCATCCCCCACTCTGGAATCATAGATAAGCTTACTAAGCTGGGCATAAATCCCTACATCACTCAATGGGTTGCCTACTGGCTTACTGACAGAACCCAGACTGTAAAAGCAGCTGACTCCAAATCCAGCTCCAGACAAGTGACAAGTGGAGTACCTCAGGGTTCAGTCCTGAGACCCCTCTTGTTTGGAATCTACTTCTCTGAAGTACAGGGCAACACTAAGGGACTCTGGCTAACAAAGTTCACAGATGACTGCAAACTTGGAGCCATTATTGAATCCCCAAATGATGTGGATATTCTACAAAAGGGCCTTACAGAAACAGATGCTTGGTGCCAGAGCCATGAGCTCAAGCTTAATGCCAAGAAATGCATAGTTATCCCCTTTGGGAAAAAACATGTACCCATGAATTACCACATAGGTGGCAGTACACTCAACACCGAAAGTGTGATGAGAGACTTAGGGACACAGGTGGACAGTGGTCTCACCTTTAATAACCACATCACAACAACAGTCAGGAAATCCTTCTATGTGGCACACCTCATCACTAAGGGCTTTTCATCCAGAAAAAGGAGGTAATTGTCCCACTGTACTCATCCCTCCTTAGACCCATTATGGAGTACAATGCCTCATTTGGAATGTACCTCACAGGACATCTGCAACAGTTGGAAAGGCTGCAGAAATACCTCACTAAAAGAATCACAGGCCTAAAGCAGATGCCCTATGCTGACCATCTAAAAAAACTCTAGCTATACTCTGTGGCATGTCGTCTACTCAGAGGCGATCTCTGCTTAAGGGTATATATTAGATCACCGACCGCTTATAAAAGTGAACGGTGATTAATCAACCCTATGTAAGTGAAAGCTTACAATTTTGAACTGTCAGAACAGCGATTTTTTTCCTAGGGAAAAAAAACGCTGTTCCAAAACACATACACACAACACAAGCATACCAAACAAACAGCAATCCACACAGATACACCTAAAATCTTGCACCTAATCCTACACTAAACTATACACACACTGCTAACTATCCACTTACCTTAACCCAAACCGTAACCCTAAGGTCCATCACTATCAGACACTCACCTCACCCGCTCCCTAACCCTAACTCACCTAACCCACCCTAACCCTCACGTCCACACAATCGCACACATACATAACCCGCGCCCTATCCCTAACTCATCTAACCCACCCTAACCCTCACGTCCACACAATCGCACACTTACCTGAACCCGACCCGTAACTTTCCACCACAGTGCTGAAAATACCAAAGCAACAGACATGGACAACCAAATTCTTTCCCTAGGAAAAAATTTATTTTTCTGTTGCTTCGATATTTTAATCTTAAACTGCATAGGGTTCAATATTAGAACATTAGAAGGTTTAAAACCTTGATGTTCCAATATAGACCCTCTACTTAACATACAAGGCCATGTTAAACACTGAGCTGTTGGGCATGCTCCACTTAAAGACATCTCAATCCCTCAGAGCCACACACTCCAGGGATCTAAACCTTGTCATCACAATGAACAAAACATGCTGGAGGGATAGGTTCCTGACCCAGAGACTCCCCATACTCTGGAATAGACTGCCCATACATGTCAAGCAGAGTGCCTCCTTGGCCCTCTTCAAAAGGAACCTTGACAATTGGATGGGAGATAGGAAATTCACCCCCGGGGATCACATCAGTCACCCTGCTAGACAGGAGTCCAGGGAAGTAAATATTGTGGGAAGAAATATCCAGGGAATTGTTATGGATAGGCTTGTATAGGCCCTAGGGCCGATAGCCTAGTACCAACCTATGAACCTACGAACCTATGAATACCAACACTTGCAAGTCCCATACCCAGGACCCTAAACAACATAGCCACAAGAAGTTAACAGTAATCCATCCCACCTGTATGATGTCAGGATGGTATCAATAACATATGCAGTACAGTCTGGCTACCATAGGGAATGTACAATGTGGAAGCAATAAACATTCCAATGATACATATACACACCCACACATATATGCAGACACACAAACATATACACAGACACAGACACACACACACACACACACACACACACACACACATATATATATATATATATATATATATATATATATATATATATACACACACACACACACACATCCACACACATATACATATATTAGTACTTTTAGATATGTATAGATTGATGCATATTTAGAGGGTGCACAGCATATTGAGCAGCCAGTATTCCTACAGTTGCCACCTTTTAAAATGGACAGTGTATAATACTCTCATAAAAATGACAATTATTGCATGAAACATATACCCACAGAGAAGTCAAAGGATATGACACCACACACAGGTATGCATACATAACAAATATTTATTTGTGTACTATTACAGTTGTATATGCCATGTCATATAGCTGTTAGGTGTTTGAAATACATACTGAGTAATGCAACTCTCAAGCAGATCATTTTATACAGTAATCCGAAAGCATAACATATGTTGCTGTCCAGGCCAAGACCTTTAAGTAGTACAACAGTAAAGAAAGACTGGGCCAGAGGATAACAATCAATCAACAGTAAGTAATGCAGATGTAGTTCAGCAGCCTCCAATTACACTCTGTACTCAATCCCTAGGGGGAAAATAATTAAGTTGTCACAATGAGGCTGTATCTGTTGCATAACAATGCTTAACTTAAAACATCACTATCACACTGACAAACAGAACAGTCTGTATGACAGTAAGCACTAGGCCACCAATGTCCCCAAGGTGAAATGTATGAAAATGTGCAGCCATATACCTTAAGATGTCTTACTACTGATATCCCTCACATGTTGTAACAGCCTAGATTATATATGGTGCATACCCCTCCCCCATAGGCTGACTTACACAGGCATATAACAGTATTACATACACTGACCTCTGGACTGCAGAAGGGCACACATGTTTTGTCCAGCTGTAGCCCACATATATATGGACTCTACCCCACAATATGTGTTGGGACCACAACATCAGTGGAATGATGGCAGGAATGGCAGCACGACATAATCACAGGCCACTACATAACCTCTTACTGCATGTCATATGGACAAACCCTGGTATATAGGTGGAGGACAGAGGCTGGAACACAGGGTGATATTTGCAATAATGTTGTTATACACTGAGAAAGTTGCTGGGGTTACAGCATAGTTTGCAACATACCCTTAGTCAGGAATATGAAGTCAGAAACACAAATGGATGTAGTCATTTACTGATAGCACTCAACAGACAGAATGCCAGTGATATATCTGACAGAAGACCTGTGTGATGGACAAACATAACATAACAGACATTCCTCTGGCCATTATGTGGATAGGCCCACATTTGAGAGCTACGCAGACAGACTGCATTCCATGCTAAACTATTATGTACATACAAACCCTGTAACACTAGCGGTATACCATGTATATAACAACACTACTCACACTGTCTTTAGGTCTGGAACTTTATACAAATATGTAGCTGGCCTGAGTCTGCAAGTCCTCTTGTAAGAGGTATTGCTACTTTCTGTCTGTAGCACTGCTGCCCACACACAGGAAGGATGTCCTCCATACAGGAAAGGTAAATGGAATATGCCCACATGATGTAGGAATTTATAGCAGTGGGTTGCCATGACAGTGGTAATTGGAAGTACTACACAGCAGGCTGCATGCATGTAGCAAGTGGTAGACACTGGTGTAGAGGCCATCACCTGATCATATGCATCACCTACAAAATCCATGCTGCAATCTATTCAAAGCAGCTCAATCCATTTAGTGGAGAAAGACTGAGACAGAGAGAGTAAAACAAACAAAC
Organism: Protopterus annectens; assembly: GCF_019279795.1. NCBI lineage: Eukaryota > Metazoa > Chordata > Ceratodontiformes > Protopteridae > Protopterus > Protopterus annectens. The sequence goes on from NC_056728.1 coordinate 262,798,675, forward strand.
AAACAAACACACATCCATCCATCCATCCACACAGCAAACTGTATCCAGAAGAGACAGCATTCCCACAACAGGTATGTGAAGCATATATGCATGTAATTGAATTTAGTACTTGGTCCATAATAATGGAATAGATTATGTGGAATGATTTATATGTGCCATCAGGTGTTGTTGTTGTAATGATGTCCAGCTGAACAACTGCTGTGGACAGTAGTGTCTGTCCCTGTGGGCAGTGGACCATACCTGTCAGCTGTGCAGATCAGCACTGACTGACAAGATGTAAGCCATCACAGTGTGTGTTGTGTACTGCAAGACATGTATATTAGTGTGGTGAATAGCTGGTGGTGGAAGTAAAGCCATTATGATGGACACATGATTTCCAGAGCCCACCACTTGCAGGACAGTCATGTTAACGTGTAATGTAGCATGCACAAATGCCATAGGTGTGTAATAGGCTTACCTGCAATCTGTCCCTATATATACTCCCTTAATGTTAGGCTGTGCCCACATGTGGCACCTGTCTGTGTTGTAGCAAGGCAGAACAGTGCAGCTGTGCAGGCAGGAGAGTTAGAGAGTGTGGACCTGATGTCTGAATACACTATATATATATATATATATATATATATATATATATATATATATATATATATATATATATATGTCTACAGATATACATAAACCTATATGTGTATATATATATATATATATATATATATATATATATATACAACTCAATATCTACACATATATAAAGATATATTTGTGTATGTGTACATATATGTAGACATACACACATATATAGAGATATATTTGTGTATGTCTACATATATACAAACACACACACACACATTTATACTGTTGAATGACAGTGCTGCATGATATGTGTGAGGGAACATCATGCATTTCAATACACACACACACACACACACACACACACACACACATATATATATATATATATATATATATATATATATATATATATATATACAGAGCAGTAAGTGGGTACAAAATGGATGGTTGTGTCAGGTGTGAACCCCATGTTGGGAGCACATTGCCCTTGTTTGTGAAGGTGGGATTGGTAATTTGGGGAAGGATAGTAGGTACATTTATAGAGGTAGGTTGGGTTGGAAGATAGAGAAGACAGCCTACAGTGGTGGTATATGACACATGTGGTGGGTAAACACCCTGGATAGGGAGTGTTGTCTTTGATGTGGAAGCCCATGAGCCCCCATATGGAAACAATGGGACCAAGGTCCTCACCCATGGGCAGCCGCTTCACAGCCCTGAAGGTGCCTGAGCTGGGGGCTGAGCAGGAGGAGCATGCAGACCCTGTGAGTGTGTACTGAGGGCCTCAAGGTGCTGTAGCACATTCCCCAAGTCTCTGTGGATCTCCTAATGCAGTAGATCCTGGACCTGACTTTGGGTGACAGGATCCTGTCTGTGTGTGCTCCCAGGGGGGTGAACACCATCCCCTGAGGTGGTTTCACCAGAAGTTAGTGCAGCACCAGTAGATGAGGAGGTCCCAGGGTGGGTCCTACATCTGATGTGGCCTGGTAACATTGCCAGATGAGGTGGGAGAGGTGGTTCTGCTGGCAACTGTTTCCCAAACATGCTATTGTGTCACTGCTATATAACATATGTGGGTAATAATAGTCCACACATTCCCAGATTATGTTCAACAGCATGAATAGATATCCCCATTAACACAAAACATTAGATGTGCAGCAGTCACATAGCAAACAGAACACATGCATATATAGAACCATAGTGGCCCTTACAATGGCATGCAGGTGACATTGTCCATAACAGGCCACCAACGATAGTGTCCCAAAATGGAACATGACCACAAACACATAGCACAAATTGTTGTACAATACGATATATGTCCCAGTGGTAGGTCTTCTGTAGTCATACCCGTTGAGTTGTGTGATCAGATTGTTGTTGCAGATATGGTGGGGGGTTTTGATAGAGATGTGTATTAACAACTATGATAACCTTGCAGTATGAGGTCCTCAGTCCTGTTTACATCTTTATGTCTTTCAGGCAATATGTCGAGGGAACGCTTGCCAATGTATACATTGGAGGAGAATGATGTCATCATCTCATACCTGGTGCAGCACTACCACACCTTGTTTGGCTGTACAGCCCATGATCTGCAGGAGTGGACCGCCCTGTGGAATAATCTTGTACACAGGGTAAGCGTTGGCCTGCATAACTGCTGTTATGAGCAGGTTCGACATCGATGCACTGATCTACTCAGCCATGCCCATCGGCATGCTGCTGCGGTCAGTGGGGACCAGCTTGCAACAGGGTGAGGTCATGCCATCCAGCCCCCCAACACATGTTGAGGAGGTCCTTGCCAGCCTCAGGACACCTGCCTGCCCACAAACACAACACCTGGCGGAGAGCATAGTGGAGGTGGGCGCTACACACACAATGGCAGAGGAGCATGCAGGTAAGGCCACAGGGCACATCAGTAAACCACTGTTGTGTATCCATCCACATCTGTAGAGTTAGATCATGCATATGTGAGATGAAATATATATAGTCTGTTGCTGCGTTGTAGTAATAAACAGATGTGCATAATCTGTAGTATTGTGGGCTTGTACTGTTGATGTACTGTAATGCTGCATCCACCCTGTAACAATGTCACAGGTGTGGCTACTGATATCACATCTCTTACACAATTATGTAGGTCCCTCCGGTATACCTCCAGGGCAGCAGCCTGTAGCTGGTAATATGGTGTCTGTTCAGGTTTGCCAATACACTGGTCATGTTATGACCATGGTATATTCCATGCACACATTTAACACATCTACCCCTAATGCATGCTGTATATGTTCACATATTGTTGCTGTTAACTGCACTGCATCACAGTGATCACAATGATGGTGTATCTGAAGTGTATGCCAGACTCCTGCAATGTAACTAACATCCTATCATTGCATAATGTGTGCACAGAGATGAACATAATGGTGGGATAAATGGCCTCCAGTAGGGACATGTCTGAAACATCACCCTTATACAGTGCTACAACAGTGCATATAGACCAGTATTACAATGGCAACTGTTACATATCTACACTATGGCATATCACAATACTGCAGTCCACAACCCTTACGACCTGCAATGTGGTCCTAACATGAGCAATGAATGTGTAATATGGAATCCTATGTTAGGACAGCAAATATGGGGAATACATACCTTCACAAACACTGGAAGCATATGTGTGCATACACTCCAGATAACATATAGTGGAAGCAGCTGTTGAGGTAATGACAGCATGCATTCTTCATGAGTATGGACCTTCCAGCAAGTACAGGTCCCCAATGTCACACCAATAAATGGTCTGCTGTCCAAGATGTTTGGCCATCAAATGTGCCCACTTACCTGCAACAGAGGCAGCCGTAGCTTGCACACATCTTACATGCCATGGCATGACCCCCATACCCAACAGGTAGCACCCAGGAGTTGGACATGTAGCCATACCTCACCATTGCATATACCATGGCAAACAGTGCAGACAGTCATGTATTTGGCGAGGATGTATGGGACAGGATAAATGCAAAAAATAAACAGATGGCCATCCAAGACAGATGATGTTACATGTTGCAAACCGGTCATGCATGCCTAGTAACATGCCACAACACTGAGGGAGTTGCATAAATGTCTAGCAAGTACTAGCTGTGCAGTATCTATGTCAGCAATTGCCTGAACTCTGCATAAGTGTGGCCCATGGGTTAGGGTAATCAGATGGGACAGTTGTACCACAGGAAACATCAGCCAGGCCTCTCTACAGGTAGCATATGCATAACAGAAAAGGTCCCCAAAAGGCATGCGTTGCAATGTGTACTGGTGTACCAAGACCACATTGGAAACCTACATACAGTATCAATTAAGATACATGTGTTGCACAACCAACACCTCACCCCACCTCAGGACCACCATCTCCATCTGTACCTTGCCAGTGCCAGTGTACACCTGTATGTTTGCCATTCATTAGCTGGGACTAGGCTGGTACACATGGTGTTCAGTGTTTGGGACACTGCAAAATGACACACATGTAGGCCATAGTTGTCAAGTATCTGCAAAAAGGCTGAGGATGGGGAGAGTGTGTCATCATGACACAACAGAGCACTGAAGCAGAGATCCAAAGGACGCTATAAATGGCTGTATCTGCACGCAGTCAAGGTCAAGAACTGTGGCAGACATAACCCTGACTCCACTGCAATAGTGACGGCACTGTGTGACCTCCAAGGGATGTGCACATGAGTTGACCTTGCAATCATGCAGAGTTGGGGGAAATTTGTAGGGCAGACTGACCAAATGCTGGCAAATGCAGATGGCCCATGCTAGTATACCCCTGCCAGGAATAGTGACTGCTGTAGTACATATAACAGTAGGTGCAACAAACCATTATGATAAGGGAGTGCACACATATGCACCCACAAAGTGTATGCATCTCAATCAGCATTTGCACAACTAACACATTTGTTTGACACTGCACTTGATTGTACAAGTCATATGTCACATATCAGGTTTGAGTAATGTTAATGTATGCAGTAATGTGGTCCCATGGCATATCAAAGAAGAGGGAATCATATCAATAAGGGTGTGTACACTCCTCATAGCCATGGTAAGGAGGAGTGTACATACCCTTATTGATATGGGTGTGTACACTCCTCATTACCATGGCTATGAGGAGTGTACACACCCTTATTTATATGGGTGTGTACACTCCTCTTAGTCATGGTAAGGTTTGAAGGTTGTCAGTGTAATTGTATCATATTGGCCATACATGCACTGCTGCTGATGAGATCTGTAAATCAGACATCAGGCATTCACAAGTGACAGCTGTCCACATATCAACCCAGGTATGTGTTGGACAAGCACATAGGGGCTGTGAGCAGCAGAGCAAACATAACTGACACAATAATACACATACAGCAATGGTGTGTAAACCTGTGAGGTATGATGCACAGTACATGCCAGGGTGCTGAACAGGTGCACAGCAATACTGTGTACATGGGTGCAGTGTGTTCCAGGGGAAGGGACATCACCTAACACAACCCATGCAACACAGAGATGTATAATGTTGCTAGCAGGGATTGAGTATAGCTACACTGGATGCTGTTGAGTGCCATATGTCATGCATGTTGACAGATGGGTAATGAGAGGTCTGTGTGAAATATCTTTGTGCAACCTCACATGTAAGTGTGTATGCATGTGTGGTGTGGTGGGGGGTTATTTTGTCTGTAAGTGCAATCTGGTGGAGTGGAGGGGGGTTGATGTAAGTAGGATGTGTGTGTGTGTGTGTATGTGTGTGTGTGTGTTTGTGTGTGTGTCTATGTATGCACATGTGTGAGTGTGGGGTTGTTCATACCTCTTGACTTCCCTTTGGAATTGTGCAGTACATGGACATGTACACACACATGAGACACCAGGAATACTTGTCTGACATGTAATCTCAGGACAGCTGATAGTATAATAATGTCTGTAGCATGGAACATGCATTGGGAGGGAAAGTAGACACCAGGTATACTGTTATAATTGCAATCAGCAGAAAGGTGAAAGAATACCCAAGTATGCAGCACTACAGATGCACTGGGGAATTACTAGAAAACACCAGAGAGTGTTTCCCAATTTTACTGTAGTCCACATAAGTTAATAGAGCAACAGATCTTGCATCTTCTGAACAATAGTTATGTATGACACTCCAGTGCATGACATTATTGAGTGACTGTAGTAGCCCATAACATATGGGGCCATGCTCAAGATGTCTGGACAAACCCAGGGTGAACACTGGATGACATCAGGGAGTCTTTGAAAAACGACTCCAATCAAGTCAAAGAGGTAATGGAGTAACAGGTCATGTTTTGTGATCACTTTTCTAGGCAATTAGAAGAATGATATCTTAATGATTGGTATTATTGACTGTAAGTATCCAAGACTGATGCAGGATGGGGAACTTAAGAGAATAAACTAGGGACAGTCTGTAAACTCAGGGACAGGTAAGTATTATGGTGGAATGTCAGGGTGTGTGTGTTTGTGTGTGTGTGTGTGTGTGTGTGTGTGTGTGTGTGTGTGTGTGTGTGTGTGTGTGTGTGTGTGTGTGTGTGTGTGCATACTGTTAAGCAATGACGCACAGGTCTTAAAGTGCATTTCTTGTTTTCTCCTCACAGGTGGCGAGGTGGGTCAGGGTCCCCCCTGCAGGCAATCTGATGTTAGTGTCCATACAGACATTGAAAATGATAATATGTGTGTTGAGGCACAGGTGGGGTTACAGAGGCTGAAGCTGCACCATCTTTTGACATCCCGCTGTTATCCACTCCATCCCTGCACACAGTCACAGTGCCTATATATACCCCATCACCAGTGGCCATAGCAGAGGGACAGTTGGCGGTTGGTGGCATGGAACAGAACAGTGTGGTATCTATGGCATGTGTGTCTGGACACAGAAGCCATAGCCAGATGTCTGGCAGGGTACCACATAGGCAGATGTACAGGGATGCTCATTGGAGGGCTGCTGGTCATCATGCCCCTGGCAGAAGTGCCACATCGTGTACCACCATACGCATGTTTCAGGCTGTCATGGAGGTGCAGGCATGTATGGAACAGTACACCAGATAGGCTCTGAGGCTGCAGAGGGCTACTCATTCACCTGTTACTGACAACATCCGTGATCTTGCAGGTGCCCTCCATTATTATACCGAGGTCATGGATAGATGGTGGAGTGAGATGGTGGGACTCCTCGACCATGGGTTGTCTGTACTCGAGCATGTGGTGGGAATGGTGCGAAGGGCATGTGGACATAGGCCAGCAACACCAACAGCTGGAGGTCGATGCAGATGTGCAAGAACACCAAGCCACTCCTGTAGTGGCAGTATGAGCTGCAGCACTTTGGGGGGGCGCTGTTCACACCACACCACAGCAGGCCACATGCACGTGGCCCTGGCCAGTCCCAGGAGGGACCTGGTTCCAGCGGACATATGTCATCATCAGGGGAGAGTACCATATTGTGGCTTGTACCTGGACATGCCCGTGGAACCCCTGGCAGGCACAGTTCTTGTGTCCATGGCTGGAGGCGGTGAACTGCACACCCTGCCAGGTATGGTTTGCAGCTGTCCAACAAACACCTGTATAGGGCAGACACATGGCAGAACTGTGTGCATGCATACTCACACACAATACAAACATAGCTAGGGCAACCTTATACCTACACACACCACATCACCATGGCCATATCAATAATTAAAACCCCTCACTCACACACATGGTGTCAAATGTATGGCTCAGCCTAGGTCTCTGGCAAACCAACAAAACACCCTGTGCATATGATTATACCTGTGCCACATCCCTGTCATCCATAACATTAATGAAGGGACAGGCTAATATGGTTCTGATGCACACAATGACTGTGCTACAGTGTACCAATGTACTGCTGTGTAACATATTGTCAGCAGTAAAGTTTAATGTTTACATGTCAGGAAGTGTAGCTGTTTAGCCATGATGCATTATAGCTGTTATTAACACTGAGTGATTGTGGTCTCCGTAATGTAATCCTTTTGTATTGTAGGTGTCCATGTGTCAGCAGGAGGATGGTCTGCTGTCATATCATACAAGGAGTATGGCACTGTGGTGACACCTTGGCTGTGCCATATCCTGGGTACAGGTGAACACATGTCACAGGTCTGTATAACAGTTACTGCATGTGCCACATGGCTGATAGGTCTGGGGGTGGTGTATACAGGTGAGTGCATGGTGGATGCTGTTAGCCCTTCTACAGTGGACAATTGTAAGTGTACTGGGTGGTACACACCATATGTTTGTGTATAACATGCACAGAGGCTTTGGTGTTGATGCAATACACAGATAATACTGTACACATGGATGTATGTAACTGTATGTACCTGTGCAAGGAACACATTATAGCCTATGTAATTCCACCAAGCCAGAATAGGCACAACAACACATTGGGGAATAAGAAGTCTGCCAGTTTAATGTCATTGACGGTGGTACTGGCTGAGTATATGTCCCCTTCCCCAATGTAGTGCAATCCTCAACTTGGTAAACATATATGGGCTGGTTTGGGTGGCACACCCCTACCCTTTGGAGGGTGAGAGGTGCTGTAGAACTGTAGATAGTGTGATAGGCAACTACCTAACCTGTTAACATGAACTGTACAATATTACGGCCAGCTAAGCGGGGGATGCACTCAACAGTAACTGCAATGATGGTGGCTGTGTCCACAACAGCCACACCCAGGTATATATACCAACCCCAGTATTGCTGCACACCTATACCATGGGGAAGAGGGCATTTACTCATCTAACACTAGTTGTGATGGAATGTATGTCCACAGGATGATACCTGTGAAATGTTAGCATATGCCAGGGAGTTCTCAGACAGATGACCGCCTGGGACATGTATATTCTGCAAATTGAAGTAGATACCTTCACATACATACACACTCTTACTTGCAACACTGGGACTAAACCCCTACCTAGGTATGTAGTGCTACTGATGTGTGTGGCTTTAATTGCACACACCAGACAGCTTTTAGGATGAGGTGTGTTCCAGGTTACATATTACATGAAGAACATCCCCAGGCATGTACAGTATGGTAATGGGGCTGTCCTGGTTGTTTATGGACAATACATAGTGTGACATACCATCATATACACATTGACAAACACATAACAGTCAGACACACATCTGAGAGACCTGGGCCTATCAGTGCTAACTACCTTGTCACTGTGTCCAATGTGTTACAGGTAAGTTGTACACAGCACATGCATAACTGGGCTGGATATTGTTATCAGTTACCTGTATGGTTAATGGTGACAGTGGTCCCCATACAGTGGGACATGGGACATGTACCGGGGGTACCATGGTGTAAAGACAGTATACCCAGCACCCACACCCCACTGTGGATATTGTATGCACTGAAACCCATGATAACACTCTGACATACCCACCATCACACACTGACCAGGACTGCAATGCAACCCCTTGTCCATCCCAAGAGTGCTACTACAGGGATATGTATCTAATGCACATGCCACAGGCATAGTAGGGTGATGCATTGCCATGCCTCTCATATGGTCAGCAACATCACTATCCCTAATACTGTGTGGCAATGCATATTGTAATAGGAGAATGTGGCCTCAGAATGCTGTACCCTACATATATACACACATGCACACATACACTTGCCACAACTCATTGGGTATCCCATGCCTATCAACCCATTTGTACAACAGTGTTGTGCTGGTACTGGAAGGCCTAGGTAGCCCTTAGGGAGAAGAGCATAACAAGGTACATGTAATGTCCAGTACAAGCAGCAGCCACATCTAACTATAGCAATGGTGGGTGCGCTGGGTGTGAAGGGCCTCAGGGTATTCCCAACTACAAGTCTACAAGCACACAGACACTGATATTCTCAGTAATGCACATGTACACATTTGTCAGTCCTGGGGTGCATCGGTGCAGGTGTTCATAGGTGTGTACCAGGCTATTGTCCATGGAGAGATGGGAAGTGTAGGGGATGTGTGTACAGTGGTATCATGCCAACTGTTATATGCCAGCAGGCCATCTTTCAACAGATACCACTGGGGTGATCCTCAGGCTGAGAGTGACATGCATCAGCCAATCATCTGGGTGCCTCTTGCAGAGGGCCAGTGAGGTGCTCCAGTTGACATATATGCAACATGTATTACATATTATGGTCAGTGTCTGTCTTGGAGACCTGTACCTATGCATGTTCTGTTGACTGTGGTAGTGTAGTTGAGGTATCCATGGCATGTGGTGCATGCAGGTTGTGGATTCCTATCTGTGGCATTCATAACACAGCTGGGCAGACTTGTCAGTGTCAGTCAAGCATAGATTGGCTGTAAGTATCCAAGATGGATACCTGACATCTGCACATCTGTACAGAGGAAAGACAGACATCAGCTAGCCAACTAGCTATGCATTAGGATGAATGTGTTGACAGATAAACGTCTGACACTGATAGGTATGCCATTACTACATGACGGCAACCCTTACTGATATGTGCTATTCACACAGTAGTCTACAGTTATTTTCCACATGTCAGATCATTATCCAGTAGGAAATATTTAATGAGACACAGCTCAAACACCAGGAACATGACAGTGAGGACTCAGAGTCCATCTTTGCATCCAGGGTTGTTTGTTTCCAGTACTACAATTTGCAACCTACTCTTCCTTGGGAAAGCACTGTCAACAGTGGTAACATAATGATACACTATATGCCAATGTGACTGCATATAACCTGAAATACTACCCATGTATGTAACACATTCAAATGGAAAAGAGTGTTGTACAAGCCATATATACTTAAGTGTCCCAGACAGTAGACTCTCACCCCTTGCTACTGCAATGACAGCACATAGACACATGTTATATAGGTTTACTATCAAAATACATCGACTGTACTATCGTCGAACACGGAAGTTCGAAAACGGTAATATCGATGTCAAAAAAACAATCTAGGAATGGGTTTTAACATGGGTCGAGGTAGGTGTTCAGTATTATTCCGAACTTCAAACATTTCCCCTACCTCAATAATGTTTACACATAACAAGGATAGGGATATATATATATATATATATATATATATATATATATATATATATATATATATATGTTCATAGGTTCATAGGTAGGTACTAGGCTATCTGCCCAAGGGTATTTATAAGCCTAGCCAGAGTGTGTCAGCTTTCGCTTCCCCATTGATTAATTAACTGCGCCTCTGTCAAAAAGAGCCAATGAAGTGATCCCATGGGTGTATTTTCTGTTACCCACCATTCGTCAAGGTTTCTCTTGAAGAGTGTTAGTGAGGGGCTCTGCCTAATGTAGTTAGGAATTTTGTTCCAAAGCATGGGGAGTCTCTGTGACAGGAATCTATCCCTCCAGCATGTTCTATTTATTGTTGTGGTGAGGTTTAGCTCACTAGAGTGAGTGGTTCTCAGTGACTTGGATTTCTTTAGGTGGAGCATGTCCATCAATTCTGAGTTGGACATGGCTTTGTAAATCAGGCAGAGATCACCTCTGAGTAAGCAATATGCCACTGAGTACAGCTGGAGTTTTTCCAGTCAGGCTGTATAGGACATATGTTTGAGACCAGTAATTCTCTTGGTGAGGTACTTTTGTGGTCTTTCCAGCTGTTGGAAGCGTCTTGTGAGGTACATCCCAAACGGGGCATTGTACTATATGATGGGTCTGATGAGTGACGAGTAGAGAGGCACTATAACTTTTTTATTTCTAGATGCAAACCCTTTAGTAATTAGATGGGCTACATAGAAGGATTTTCTAACTACTTTGGCAATATGATTGTCAAAGGAGAGATTGCTATCTACCTGGGTCCCCAGATCTCTTATTACCTCTTCTGTATTAAGGGGGCTGCA